>NW_027470881.1:0-31645 GCF_051020765.1 Lasioglossum baleicum | reverse complement strand
ATATGATTGCCTGTATACATACCAGCCCTTCCGGAGCGTCAGGAATGGAGTGGACTTGCAGTTCCATTCGGCATATCGGTGCGACACAACTGTATCATTTTCGATGATGTATCTATCCATTACACTGGACCGTATGCATTGTTTCCCAGTCCTCCATTTATTCACACGTACTGAATATTTACTATCTTGATATGGTCCGTTTTTCACATTTGTTTCCTGTATTATTTGATTGCCTGTAAACGTACCTACGCTGCCGGTGCGACACGAATGTGGATGCGTTGTAGTTGCGTACGCAGATCGGTTGCGACAATAGCGTATGAACCATGTTTCTTCGTTGTCCTTACCAATGTAGCGTAAGCATTGATAGGCTGGATTTTATTAATTTCTGCATACTGCAATTTACTTTTGGATAATTTCGATTTGTTTTATAACTTCTGGTCTTTAATTTCAAAATTTGTATTTCTTCGAAAAAGGGTCTGTGGAATTTGTTGAGTGTACGATTGACGAGATATTATCCTAATCCTATCGTTGTTTTACATTATTGGTCGTATAGGTGCCCATGTAGCCAGAGCAACACGACAGGCGAGGTCTTGCAGTCGCGTACGGCAGATCGATGGGGCACAACTGGATGGTCGTCGTTAACTCCTTTGAAATCAATGTTGTACCGTATTCAGTCTTTCGCAATTCGATGTTTATTCAGAAATGCCGTCATTTACTCTTACGATGTCCTTAATTTCCTCCGATGTTTCCAATTTTTATTTCAATTATTGTATTTCTTATTAATAGTATCTTTGGAATTATTTAAGTGTACGATTATGATAATATTTTGCTATACATACTGTTATTTCATACGGTTGCCTGTATGCGCACCTACGCTTCCGGAAAGACAGGGCTGTAGTGGCTTTGCAGTTGCGAACGGCAGGTCGGAGCGACGATAATGATTTTAACCTTGATACTGTACAGTAGGAATTTATTCCCAGTTTTTCATTTATTTGTACATACTCTATTTTACTGCTGTGATATTCTCACTTCTCCTATAAAATACAATCTCTGAAACAAAAAATTAGATGGTTTGAAAGAAGCCGGAAATATCATAACAGTAGATCACGGAATGTAGTAATAAATAGTGAATATTGAAATAATGCATTCGGCACAATATCAACGATGGAGAAATTAACGACGATAATAACATAGTGTCGGCCCGATATGCCGAACGCACCTGCAAAACCATAACAGGCGCGTCTCTCCGGAGGCGTATGTACGTATAAAGACAATTATGTAAAATAAAAATAAGTTTCATCAGAATATTGGCATAAACGTACACCCGACCAATTTCAATGACACTTTCACTGATAAATACAATTTCTGAAAATACAAATTTGGAATTTTCATAGAAATTGAAAATGTCACGTGAGTAAATTACAGTATGCATAAATAAATGGAATCCTGGTAAAAATGCATACTGTACAATCTCAAGACTAAAGAAATTGGCCTAGACCTTCAAGCAGTCCCTCTCAGATTTGCGGTACGCTACTACAAGAGCTCGACAGTCGTGTCCCTCAAACAGCGTTGGTATATATATATAGACCATCGTATTGGATAAGAATCAGTTTATCAAAATATTGACATAAACGTACACGCATTTAGCGTCACAGACACTGTTACTAGGTAACACCATCCTTTAAACTAAAAATTGAAAATAATGGGAAACATTGAATATATCATATCAGTAAATTACAGTCACTTAAACTACATGGAAGACTGCAAAATAGTCTCTGCAGTATAATATCCAGGTTATAGCAGTTAACGAAGACCATACAGAAGCATCGCTCCGATCTACCGAACACAACTACAAGGTCATTCCAGTCGTGTTGCACTGGAACCGTCGGTATGTACATAGACAATCATATAAGATAATAATAAGTATAACATAATATTATCATAGACGTAAGCTCAACAAACTCAGAAGGCAATATTATTAAGGAATGCAACTCTCATAATTGAAAATTGCCAATTGTGAAATAAAATCGAAGATATGAAAGCAGTAAATTACTGTATGATTAAACAAATGGATGACCGGGATTAAATGCATACCATACAAAATTAAGTTCATCGAAATTATCTACGAGCCTCCAGTAGTGCCGCATCGATATGTCGTACGCAAATACGTCGCCATTAGTGTCTCTCCGGCAGCGTGGGTACGTATACAGACCATGATATCAAATACGAATAAGGTCAACATGGTAATGTCATAAATGTAGACACAAAAAGTTCCAAAGATGCTTTTACTATCAATCTGAGTTTTTTCAACGAAAAACTGAAAATATCGAAGAAAATCGAAAATATCGTAACAGTAAGTGACAGTATATATAAATAAATGCAGAATGGAAAAGATTCATGCAGTTCAATATCTAGGTTAGAGAAATTACCGAAGATCACACAGTACTGCTGCTTTGCTGTGACGTACGCAACTACAAGACATCGCCAGTCGTGTTACACTGGTACCGTCCGTTCGTATAGAGACAATCATATAAAATAACAATAAGTTTAACAGAATAATGTCATAAACGAATAATCGATTAATTTCAAAGACACTATTACTGGGAAATACAATTTCATAAAAATGAAATTGAAAAATACGAAAAAAAATCGAAAGTATTACAACAGTAAATTACAGTATGCATATGTAAATGGAAAGCTGGGTAAAAATGTTTACGGTACAATATGAGGGTTAAATAAATTAACGAAGACCATAGAGTAGTGCCGCTACGATCATATGAACGCAACTACAGCATAATTCCAGCCGTGTCGTGCAGGAACCACAGGTACGCATACAGACAACCGTATAAAACGTCCATATGTATAACAAAATATTGGCATAAACGTGCACCCAACTATTTCCAGATAGAATTTGACTAAGAAATTCAATTTTTGAAATTATCAATTGGAATTTTGGTACAAATCGAGAATATCAAAACAGTAAATAATGATATGTACAATTAAACAGAAAAGCGAAGAGAATGCAAACGTTACGATAACATTATTATAGAAACTAACGAAGACCAGCCAGTATTGTCGCTCCGATCTGCCGAACACAACGGCAAGTCCACTTTTGTCTTGTCGCACCGGATGAGTAAGTGCGCATAGAGGCAATCATATAAAACAGCAATAAGATAAGCAAAATATCGTCATAAACGTACACTCACATAATTCCCAAGACACATTTACTGAGAACTACAATTTCTGATACTCACAATTGGACATATGGAAGAAAATCGGAAATACCGTACGTGTAAATTGCAGTATGTGGAAATAAATAGAAAACTGCGAAAGATGCATACGGTTCAATATCAAGGTTAAAGAAGTTAACGTAGATCATACCCTAGTTTCGCTCTGATCTACCGAACGCAAATACAGGATCACTCCAGCCGTGTCGCTCCGACAGCGTAGTTAGTTATACAGACAATCATATAAAAAAAAACAATGTTTTTAACAAGATAATGTCATAAACCTACACTAAACTGTTTTCAATGGCACTTTTACTAAGAAATATAATTATTTTACATAAAAATTGAAAATTACGAACAAGAACGAAAATATAACAACAGTAATTTGCAGTATCTATAAATAAATAGAAAACTGTGACAGAATGCATATGGTACAAAATCAAGGATAAGGAATTGACTGAAAACATACAGTAATGTCGCTTCGAGCTGCAGTGTACGTGCTACAAGACCTCGATATAACTTCATCTAACCTTTAATAGCATGAGTGTAAGCAGGTGTTCCGGGCGTAAATTCGCTGAAGAGTAGTGGCAATCGTCACATTATTTCACGGTTTGAATAGAAATGTAAAGCATCAAACATTTGAGAGCATTTCCAAATTGTATAAAGTCAAACACCTTGCCGACGGCGTTACCTTCAGAGGAGCAAACTCGCCGTGTCGAATGTATAACCACGCGTTCAGAGAATGAAATTGGTATTCATTTCACTCACGGGCACCGTAATTCCATGTGCGAATTAGGAGATCGACGCTCAAACCGCTCGAGAACATTGCCACCTTCAGTGAGAGACGAACGGTTATGTCAATACCTCCACCCATCCTCCGATTCCGAGAGTCAAACCAGCTGTAACGGGTGTATATCCGCTGAAAGGTATTGGCAATAGTCACCGTAATTCCGGGTATGAATATCAAAGTACTGAGTCAAACCGTTGATGAATGTTACGTATCGGTATAGAGTCAAACCTTATACCGACGGTCGTAACTTCCGAGATACCAACCCGCTCGATCGAGAGTATTCCTTCGTGTTCACTAAAGCAAATTAGTACACACTTAATTGACGGGCACCTTAATTTCACGTAGGTATTAGAAAATCGAGATTCAAGCCGTTGAAGAACATTACCAACTTCTTTGATATTCGAACGCCTAAGTCAATAGCTTCAGCTATCCTGTGATTCGGAGAATCGAACCAGGTATTCCGGGGGTAAGGCCGCTGAACACTATTGGCAGTAAACAGCTTAATTCATGGTTTGAATATTAACGTAGAGTGCCAAACCGTTTTATATCGTTACTAATTGCTATAAAGTCAAACATTTTACCGAAGGCTGCACCTTCCGCTAATCTCGCCCACTTCATCGAGAGGATGACTTCGTGCTCAGGATATCAAGTTAGCAAACATTGTAGTGACAGGGACATTAATTTCATTATGAACAAGAAGATTGGCTGTCAAGCCGATCGAGAATGTTACCATATTCTGTAGGAGACGAACGGCTAAGTCAATAGCCTCACATATCCTGATATTCCGAGAGTCAAAGCAGTCATTCCGGTAGTAATCCCCCTGAACTGCATTGGCAACAGACACCTTAATTCACGGTTTGAATATTAACGTAAAAAGCCAAACAGGTGCAGAACGTTACCTATTCGTATGAAGTCAATCCTTTTACGAAAGATTTTACCACCCGTGATCCTAACCTGCTGCATCGATAGTCGAAATTCGTGTTCCGTGAAACAAACTATTATTCCTCTTAGTGACCAGCACTTTCATTTCATGTACGAATAAGGAGATCGATAGGCATAATGATCCAGAACGTTACCACTTTTTTTGGGCATCGCATAGCTATGTCAATAGCATCAACAATCCTGTGTTTCCGAGAGTCACGTCTGGCTCTCCAGGAGTAAGTCCGTTGAATCGTATTGGCACTAGTCTACTAAATTCACGCTATGAATGTTAAAGTAGACAGCCAAACCTTTTGAGCATATTTCCAAATGGTATATAGTCCATCCTTTTACCGGATACCCTATCTTCCAAGTGCCAAACCCGCTGCAGCGAGTGTATTTCATGGTGCTCACGGACACAAATAGAAGTCATTTCAGCAGACAGACTCCTCATATTCATGTAGGAACAGAATAATCGGAAGTCGAATCGTTCGAGAACGATCCCACCTCATTTGACCGTCGAACGGCTATGAAAATAGCTTCACCCATCCTGCTATTCCGATAGGCAAACCTGGAATTCCAGGGGCCTATCCTTTGTACACTACTGGTTATGGATACATTAATTCCCGGTTTAAATATTAAAGTAGAGCGAGAAACCACTCGAGAACGTAACCACTTGGTACTAAGTCAAACGTTTTACCAATTACCTTATCCTCCGAGAACCTAATCTGCTGCGGCGAGTATGTTCCTTAGTGTAAGCGGAAACAAAGTAGCATGAATTGTATTGTCGGGCACCTTAGCTTCACGCATGAATGAGATATTAGGGAGGCAAACCATTCCAGAACGGTGCGAATTGTTATTGAGTCAAACTTTCTTCCGAAGGCCTTACCTTCCGAGAAGCTAACCCGCCGTACGGTGTGTATATCTCCGTGTTCAGAGAAGCCAATTAGTATGCATTTCAGCGTCGTTCCCCTTAATTTCATGTGTGAATTCCATGGTCGCGTGTCAGAGTGTTCGGGAAGGTGACCACCTTCTTTGGGAGTCGGGCGGCTGAGTCAGTAGCTACACGCATCCTGAGATTAAGGGAGTCAAACCACGTATTCCTGAAGTAAAATCCGCTGAACATTATTGGAAATACGCACCATATTTCATGGTTTGAATATTAATGTAGAGCGTGCAACCGTTTATGAACCTTACCGATTGGTATAAATTCAAACTTTTTTCCGATGCCCTTACCCTCCCAGCGTCCAACCCGCCAAATGGATACTATAATATTGTGTTCAGCGAAACATACTAGTATATATGTAAGTGATGGGCACATAATTTTCATGTATGAATTAGAACGCCGAGCGTGAAGCAGTTAGAGAGCGGTCACACCTAATTTCAGAGTCGAGCGCCCAAGTCAATAGCTTCTCCTGTTCAGTTATTGCGATAGTCAAACCGAGGTACGCCGGGAGTCATTCCCCAGTACGCTGTTGGCCATGGACACCTTAATTCACGATTTGAATACTAAGGTACAGAGTCTAGCCGTTGTCGAACGTTACCCATTGGTATAATCTAAAACGTCCTTCCGAAGACCATACCCTCCGAGAAACGTAGCGGCTGTATCGAGAGTATTACTGCGTGATCAGAGATACAAACTAGTATGCATCCTATTGGCGTGCACCGTAACCTTATGTAGGAATTATAAGGCCCAACGTGAAACCGTCAGAGACCGTTACCATCTTCTTTGAGCGTCGAACGGTTTAGACAATAACTTCATCAATGGTTGCGATTCCGAGAGTCAAGCCTGCTATTCAGGAGAAAATCCGCTGGACATTGTTGGCATGCGAAACATTATAATGCAGTATGAATATTATCTGTAGGGATTCAAACCGTTTGAGAACGTTACCAGTTTGTTTAACGTCATATGCTTTACCGTATACCTTACCTTCCGGGAACATATGCCGCAGTATCCTATGTGTAACCTCGTGTCCAGGGACACAAATTGGTAGACATTCTACTGACGGGCACTGTAATTTCATGTATGAATTAGAAGATCAAATGTCGAAATGTTCGGGAACGTTGAATGTCTAACGGTCAAGTGAAAATCTTCACCTATCCTGCGATTCCGAGGGTCATACCAGCTATTCCAGGAGTTAATCCACTCTACAGTATCGGCACTAAAACCCCTACCCCCGGTATAGATATTGATTTACACAACCACACAGTTGTACAACGTTACATATTGGTATAGAGTGAATCTTTTCACAGAAGGTCGCATCTTCCGTGAAGCTAACCGGCTGTAGCGAGAGACAAACTTAATGCTTACATTAGAAGGCAGGCGGCATTTTGGCAAATGGACACCTTCATTACGTGTATGAATAAGGCGACAGAAAGTCAATCCGATTGAGATTCTTACAGCCTTCGTTGTGATTCAAACGTCTAAATCAATAGCTACACGCATGTTGTATTTCCCAGATTCAAACAAAGTATGCTGGGAGTAAATCCACTGTACAGTATTGGCATCGTACACCCTATTTCACGGTATAAATATTAAACTCCAGAGTCAAACCATTGTAGAACAATGCGAATTGGTATTGAGACAAACTCTTTACCGATGGCCTTACCTGCCGGGAAGCCCAACCCGCTCCAGGGAGTGTTGTGCTTAATGATAACGGAAACATATTGGTTTAAATTTTGGCAGACGGACACGATATTTTCAGGTATGAATAGCAAACTGGAGAGTCCAACAGTTCGAGAAAGTTACCACGTTCGTTTAGAGCAGATCGGCTAAGTCAACTGCTACGCCAGTCCTGTGATCCCGGGACTCAAACCATGTACTCCGGGAGCAAATGCCTTGTACGTCATTGGCAATAGGCACATTAATTCGCGGTATAAATATCAAAGTACCTAGTCAGACCGTTGAAGAACGTTACCTATTCCTATAGTGTCAAACACCATACAGAAAGCCTTACATTCGGAGAAGGTAACCCGTTGTATCGAGAGTATAACTTCATGATAAGAGAAGCAAACTAATGTACATTTCAGTGGCGGGAACATTAATTTCATGTATGAATTAGGAGATCGAGTGTCAAACCGTTCCAGAATGTTACCACCTTCTGTGACATACGAAGGGCTATGACAATTGCTTCACCTATCCTGTCATTCCGAGAGTCACTCCTGGCACTCCGGGAGTTAGACCGCTGAGCAGAATTGGCAGTTGACACATTAATTGACGGCTTGAATATTAACGTAGGGCCTCAAACCGTTATGAGATTGATACGAATTGCTATGCAGTCAAACGATATACCGAAGGCCACACCCTCCGAAAAAATTAGCCGCTGTATCGAGAGTATAAATTCGTGATCAGACAAAGAAATTTGTGTTAATTTCAGTGCCGTGCACCTTACCGTCACGTTTGGATTAGGACATCGAAAGTCAAACCGCTCGACAATGTTGCCACCTCCTGTGATAGATGAATGGCTGAGCAAATAGCATCACCCGTCCCGCGATTCCCAGAGTCACACCAGTTATTCCGGGAGAAAAGCCGCTGAAGAGTATTGGTGACAAACACCTTTATTCACGGTTTGAATATTAAAACAGGCCGTCAGGCCGTTGTAGAGCATTATCTACTCCTGTAGGGATAATGTCATACAGAATTTCTTACCCTCTGGAAAATAGACCCGATCTGTAGGGAGTATAACACCACGATTACAGGTAGACACTGGTATTCAATTTAGTCATGGCACCTTAATTACATGTATGACGAACTAGATCAAGGGTCAAAGCGTTCGAGAACATTACCACCTTATTTGAGAGTCGAACGTTTAAGTCAATAGCTTCACCTTTCCTGAGAGTCCGAGAATCAAGCCAGGGATACCTAGAGTAGATACAGTGATGTTCATTGACAATAGACCTCAATTCAAGGTATCAGTACTGTCGTACGGAGTCAAATCGTACTAGATCGTTACCTATTCGAAAGGAGGAAACATTTTGCCCAAGGCCTTAACTACAGCGAATCTCACCCGCTGCATCGAAAGTATAACTTTATCTCCAGAGAAAGAAGTTATTTTACATTTAAGTGAGGGGCACCTTAATTTCAGGTGTGAAATCAAAGATCGTGGGTCAATCCGTTCGAGAACGTTTGCATCTTCTTTGGAAATCGAACGGCTATGTCAATAGCTTCACCCAACCTGTGACTCCTAGCGGTATTCCTAGAGTTAATCAGCCGTACGTCATTGGCATTGGACATCCTATTTCTGGCAATAAATATTAAGATTTACAGTCAAACTGATGTAGAGCGATACGTATTGTTATATGGTCAATCTTCCTACCGAAGGCCTTACCGTTCATGAATCTAACTCCCTGTATAGCGAGCATAACTTCCGGCATACACAAGGAAAGTAGTATGCATTTTAGTGACTGTAACCATAATTTCATGTATGAATTAGAAGATCGCGTGTTCAACCAATCGAGATCGTTAACACCTTCTGGAAGAATAGAATTGCTGTGTCAATAGCTTTACCTACCCTTGTGATTCCGACAGTCAATCCAGGTATTCAGGGAGGAAATGCCCTGATCATTTTTGGCAATATACACCCCAATCCACGGTTTGTGCACCAAGGTAGTACGTGAAACAGTTTGAGAATGTTACAGGATGGAATAAAGTCAAACGCGCCATCGAAGATATTCCCTTCCATGAACCTATACCACAGTAGCGAGTGTCATGCTTAGTGCACACGGAAACAAATTAGTAGCCATATTATCAGGCGGACACCATATATTCATGTTTCAATAGGGTAATCGGAGGACAAAACGTTCGAGAAATTTTCCACCTTCTGCCAGAGACGAACGACTAAGTCAATAGCTCAACCTATCCTGTGTTTCCGAGAGTCAAACCAGGTAATCCGAGGGTAAATCCGCTGGTGAGTATTGGCAATAGATACATTAATTCGCTTAGTAAATGTAACAAAATAGCGTTACACCTTGTGATAACGTTACTAATTGCTATAAAGTCAAACGTTTTACCGAAGGCTGCACCTTCCGCTTTCCTCGCCCGCTTCATCGGGAGTATAACTTCCTGTTTCAAGGAACACATTCGTATTCATTTTATACACGGCATCAAAATTTCATGCATGAATTAGAAGGTCGAGTGTAAAACAGATGGTGACCGTATCCACCTCCTATGATATTCGAACAGCTATGTCAATAGCTTCACATGTCCTGTGTGTGTTTCCGAGAGTCATACCAGGTTTTCCTGGAGTAAATCCGGGGAAGATGATTATCAACAGATATCTTATTCGCGTAGTGAATATTAAAGTATATCGTCACACCTGGTGAGAACGTTATCAATCGCTATAATGTCAAACGAATCACCGATCGCCTTACCGTTCGAAAAACTGACCCCCCGTATCGAGAGTGTAACACCGTGTTCAGAGGTATGAACTAGTATACATTTTAGTGACGAGTACCTTAATTTCATGTACGAACTAGAATATCGAGGGTCACACCGTTCGAGAACGGTACCACCTTCTTTCAGAATCGAACATCTGAGTTAATAGCTTCACCTGTCCTACCATTCCGAGAGACAAAGCAATTATACCGGCCGTAAATCCGCTGAAGAGTATTGGAAGTAGACGCGTATATTGACAGTTTGAATATTATTGTAACGCGACAAACCGTCGGATGTCATAACCAATTCTAATTACGTCCACACGCTGTGGTGGCGTTCTCGAAAAGTTAGACTCTCGACCTTCTTATTCATGCATGAAATTAAGGTGACGTCCATAAATTGTATACTAATGTGATTCCCTAAACACGTAGCAATACTCCCGACCCGGCGGGTGAGCTTCCCGGGATTCCTGTGATGCCGAAATACAAACCCGGTGTTCCGGGTGTAAATGAGCTGAAATGTATTGGCAAAAGACTCCTTAATTCACTGTATGCATATTAAAGTAGGTGTCAAATCGTTGTAGAACGATACATATTAGTATGATGACACCCTCTTGACCGAAGGCCTCACCCATCCCAGAAGTTGACCCCCTGTATCAGGAGCATGACGTCGGTGTCAGAGAAAGAAATTAGTATTCATTTTAGCGAGGGGCACCATATTTTCTTGTGCGAATAAGAAGATCCAGAGTCAAACCGTTCGACAATGTAGTTACCTTTTTTGGGAGACGACCGCCTAAGTGAAGAACAGCACCTCTCCTATGATTCCGAGGGCCAAAGCAATTATTCCGGTAGTACATCCGCTTAACAGTGTTGGCAATAGAATCCATAATTCACGGTTTGGATATTAAAATAAAGCGACAAATCGCCGGATGTCATAACCAATTCGTATGAAGTCATCCTTTTTACCAAATACTTCACCTGCTCAGAATATTAACCCGCTGTTTAGAGTGTCTTACTCGTTGCTGACGGAAACAAATTAGTGGACGTTTTAGCAGACGGTCACCGTATTTTCATGCACGAATAACAAAACCGAATGTCAAACCGTCGGAGATCGTTACCACCATCTTTGAGAATCGAACGGCTAAGTCAATAGCTACAACTGCTCTGTGATTCCGAAACTCAAACACGGTATTCCGAGAGTATATCCGCTGGTCAGTATTGGCAATGGACACCCCATTTCTCGATATGGATATTAACGTTGTGATTCAAGCCGATGTATAACGTTACAACTTGCAATGTAGTCAAACTTTTTGCCGAATACCCTGCCTTCCCATAATGTAAGCCGCTGTAGCGAGGGACTAACTTAATGTTCACCAAAACAAATAAGTGGAGAGTGTAGCAGATAGAACACCTTAATATTATGTATGAATATGCAGAACGAGGGTCGATCCGTTCTATAACGTTACCACCTTCCTTGAGAACCGCACAGGTAAGCCAATAGTTCAACGCATCCTAAGACATCGAGACACAAACCGGGAGTAAATCCACTGAACGGTATTGGCAAGACGCACCTTAGTACACGGGATGAATATTAAAGGTCAGAGTCGTATCATGCATAACGTTAACAATATGTATAAAGGCAAGCTTTTTACCGACAGCCTTAATTTCCGAGAAGCATAGCCAGCTGTATCGAGAGTATAACTTCGTGCTAAAAGAAAGATATTTGTATACATTTTGGTAATGGGCATCATAATTTCAAGTATGAATTAGAATATAGAGGGTCAAGTCGTTCGAGAACGTTAGCACCTTCTTTTAGAGTCGAACCTCTGGGTCAACAGCTTCACCTACGATGTAATTCCGTGAGTCATACCGGTATTCTGGGATTAAATCCGCTGTACATAATTGGCATCACACACCATGTATCGCGGTATAAATATTAAATTCCAGAGTCAAACCGCTGTAGAACGTTACGAGTTTTTATGGTGTCAAACTTTTTACCGAAGGCATTACAGTCCGAGAACCCATCCTGCTGTAGCGATTGCCTGTCTTAGAGTTAACCGAAACAAATTAGTAGACATTTTAGAAGACGAAAACCTTATTTTTAGATATGAATAGAATAATCTTGAGCCAAATCGTTCGAGAACGATTCCACCAACTTCTTTGAGAATGGAGCGGCGAAGTCAACAGCGACACCCGTGCTGTGATTCCAAGTGCTAAGCCAGGTATTCGTGGAGTGAATCCGCTGATCGGTTTTTGCAATGGACACACTAATTCCCGATATGAACATTAGAGTACAGACTTCACACGTTGTAGAACGTTCCATATTGTGATCCTGGTTTGACTCTCCAAATCACTAGGAAGGTGAAGCTTCTGACTCCGAATTTCGACACGCAAAGTGGCTGGTAACGTTCTCGAATGGGTTGTCCCTCAATATTTTAACTCATGTATGACGTTAAGGTGCCCGAAACTAAAATAAGTATTAATTTGCTTCTCCGAAAATGAAGTTGCACTCGATACAGTGGGATATTTTCACAGACGGTATGACATTCAGTAAAAAGATTGCCTTTATACCAATTTCTAACGTTCTCAACCGGTCTTATGTTCTCAGCTAATATTCGAACCGTGAATTAAGGTGACGATCACCAACACTGTACTGCGCATATGCTCATGGAACATCGGGATTCACTGTCGGCATCGCAGAATAGGTGAAGCCACTGACTTAACTTCTCGAATATCATAGAAGGTGGAAACGGTCTTGAACGGTTTGACGTTCGATCTGACCATTCAAGCACAAAATCAGTGTGATAGTCTCTTAAATGTATACTAATGTGTTTCTCTAAACACGTAGGTATACTCTCGATACGGCGGGTCAGCTCCTCGCACGGTAAGCCTTTCTGTAAAACGTATGACTATATAGCAATTGGTAACGATCTACAACGGTTTGGCGATTTGCTTCAATATTCAATCGTTGAATTAATATGTATAGTGCCAAAGCGGTTCAGCGCAATTACTCCCGGAGTACCTGGTTTGGCTCTCGGAGTCGCAGGATACATAAGGCTATTGACTCAGCGGTTCGACTATCAAAGGGGATGGTAACGTTCTCTAAAGGTTTGATCCTGGATCTTGTAATTCATACATGAAATTAAGGTACACCTCTCTAAAATATATAGTTATTTCCATCTCTGAATCTGATGCTATACTGTTGATACGGCAGGTTTTGTACTCGGAGTGTAAGGTCTTCGGTAACAGAGTATGACGTTATACCAATCAGTAATGCTCGACAACGGATTGACTCTGCACTTTAATATTTATACCGCGTGATTGGATGTCTAAATCCAATACTGTACAGCGGATTTACTCTCGGAATACCTGATTTGAGTTTCCGAATCACAGGATAGTTAATGCTATGGACATCGACGTTCGATCCCAAAGGAATGGGCTCTTTACTCAGCGGGCTCGTTTCCCGGAAGGAACGGCCTTCGGTGAAAAGTTCGACCCTACATCACATGGTACCGTTGTATATCGATTTGACTCCGTACTTTAATATCTATAACGTGAAACAGGGTGTCTATTGCTATTCTGTAACGCGGATTTACTGCCGGAATAACTGGATTGACTCCCGGAATCGCAGGATGGGTGGATCTATCGACTTAGACGTACGGATCTCGAGGAAGGTGACATCGTTCTCGAACGACTTGACGCTCCATCTTCTAATTCGTAAATTATATTACGGTGCCCCTCTCTATAAAGTATAGTAGCATGTTCCTCGGAACACGATGTTATAATCTCTATACAGTGGATCAGACGTTCGGGAGTTAAGGACTTCAGTATGACGTGTGACTGCATACGCATTGGTAACGTTTTAAAATGGAGGGACACTCTACTTTAACATTAAAACCATGAATTACGGTGTCTGATGCCAAAACTGATCTGCGGACTTACGCTTGGACTACCTAGTATCGCTGCCGGAGTCATAGGATAAGTGCGTCTATTAACTAAGGCGATCGAGTCTCAACTATTGTGGAAACGTTCCCGGACTGTTTTACCCCCAGCTTTTCTACCCTTACATGTAACTATGGTGTCCATCTGCTAAAAGGTTTACTAATTTGTATGCGTGACTACTAAGCGAGACACTTCCTGCAGCGGGTTAGGTCATCTGTACGCAAGGTATTCGGTAAAAGGAATGACTTTGTAACAATTAGTAATGTTCTCCGACGCTTAGTCTCTCAACCTATATAATCATGCCGTGAATTAAGGTGTCTATTGCCAATACTGTTCAACGGATATAATTTCCGAATACCTTGTATGACTCTCGGTATCGAAGGATAGGTGAAGCTATTGACTTAGTTGTGCGATTCTTAAGAAAGATGACATCATTCTCCAACGGTTGGACCCTCGACCTTCCTATTCAAACCTGAAATTAAGGTGCCTGTCACAGAATGGAATACTAGTTTGTTTCCCTGAACGCGAATTTATAATCCTGATACAGCGTGTTAAGTTCTCATACAGTAAGACTTTCGATAAAATGTTCGACACAATGCCAATAAGTAACGTTCTACGACGGATTCACGGTGTATGATAATATTTATACCGTGAACTGTGGTATCTATTGCCAATACTGTTCAACGGATTTACTCCTGGAATGCCAGGCTTGACTCTCGGAATCACAAGTTTAGGTGAAGCTATTGACTCTCCAATAAGGTGGTAACGTTCTTACACTGTTTGGCACTCGATTTTCTAATTCATACATCAAGTTAATGTGTCCGTCGCTAAAACGAATGCTAATTCATCCCACTGAATACGATGTAATGCCGTCGATACAGCAGGTTAGTTCTACGGAGGGTAACGTATCGGGCAAGGAGTATGTCGTTATACCAATTGGTAACGTTCTCAAACGGTTTGACGCACCACTTTATCATTCATACCGTGAATTATGGTGCTTATTGCCAATGCAGTTCAGCCGGTTCTCTCGCGTTATATCTGGTTGTCCTCAACCACATATGTGAAAGTATTGACATTGGCGTTCGGCTCTCGCAGAAGGTGGTAACGCTCTCCAACGGTATGACGGCCTGCTTCAATATTCAAGCCGTGAATAAATGTGTCAATTGGCAATAATGTTCAGCGGATTTGCTCTCGGAATACCTGGTTCGACTATAGGAATCGCAGGGTATGTGAAGCTATTGACTGAGCGGGTCGAGTCGCAAATGGTGTGGTAACTTTCCCGAAGGGATTGACTATCGACCTTCTAATTCATACATGAAATTATGGTGCTAGTCGCTAAAATGTGTACAAATGAGTTTCTCTGGAAAATGAATATAAACTCTAGATACAGAGGGTTAGGTTCTCCGAATGTAAGGCTTTCCGTAAGAAGTTTGATTCTACACAAATATGTAATGTACTGCAATGGCATGACGACCTGCTTTGATACTCAAACCGGTAATTAAGGTGTTCATTGCCAATACTATTCAGTGAATTTGCAACTGGGAAATCTGGTTTGACTTACGGAATCGCAGAATAGTTGAAGCGATTGATATAGCCTTTCGACTCTTGTAGAAGGTGGTAACGATCTCGACAGGCTTGATACCCGATCTACACGTTCATCCATGAAGCTAAGGTGCCCGTCACTGAAATGAAGGCTAATCCCTCTCTCTGTACACGAAGATACACCCTTGAAGAAGCCGGTGAGGTTCGCGGAGGGTAAGGCCTTCGGTAAAACGTTTTTACTTTATACCAATTGGTAACGGACTCAAGCGGTCCGATGCACTACTGTAATATTCAAGCCGCGAACGAAGGTGTCTCTTGCCAATACAGTGCAGCGCAATTAGTTCCGGATTATCAGGTTTGACCTTCGGAATCACTGGATATGTGAAGCTAATAACTGAGCAGTATGAGACTCAAAGAAGGAGGTAACGTTCTCGAACACGTTGACTATAAGCGCTGATATTTTTACACAAATATGTGGTGTCCGACCGCTAAAATATCTACTAATTTGTATCAGTGAACATTAAGCAAGACCCTCGGTACAGCGGATCAGATTCTCGGAAGGTAGTATATTCGGTAATAGGAATGACTTTATTCGAATTGGTAATGTCCTGCGACTGTATTACTCCTTTCATTAATATTCATACCGTGAATGATGGTGTCAATTGGCAATATTCATTAGCGGATTTGTCCCCGTATTTCTTGATATGACACTCGGAATCAAAGGATATGTGAAGTTATTGCCATAGCCTTTCGACACTCATAGAACGTGGTAATGTTCTCGAGCGGTTTGACCCTCGATCTTCAAAGTCATACATGAAATTCAACAGCGGCTTGACTCAGCACCTTAATATTTATACCGTGACTTAAGGAGCCTCTTGCGAATAATCCTCGGCAGATTTACTCACAGGATACCTGGCCTGACTGTCGGAGTCACAGGATATGTGAAGCTATTGACTTACCTGCTCGTCTCTCCTAGAAGGTGGTACCGTTCCCGAAAGGTTTGACCCTCGATTTTCTCATTCATGCATTAAATGGAGGGTCCCGTAACTGAAATGTAAACTAATTTTCTTCTATATATACGAAATTATACTGTCATTACAGCGGGTTAGCTTCTCGGAAAGGTACGGCCTTCGATAAAAGGAGTAACTCTATACCAATTGATAATGATCTCCGACAGTTTGACTCGCTACATTTATGTACATACCGTGAATTATGGTGTCAATTGCCTTTGTAATTCAGCGTATTTACTCCCGTATGGACTTGTTTGCACCACGGAATCACAGGATATGTGAAGCTATTGCCTTAGCAGTGCGACTACCAATGAATGTGGTATCGTTGTCGAACGGTGTATCTTTCGATCTTCTTCTTCATACATGAAGTTGCGTGCGACAGAACGGAGAGGCGCAATTGGATTGTTTTTGTTCATTTCTTTAACCAGAATAATTTCCGTATGCATTCTTTCGCAGTTTCCTATTTACTTACAAATACTGCAATTTTGTGTGACGGTAATTGCGATTTCTTTGTCATGATTTTTTATTTTTATTTTATGAACCTGTATCTCTTAGCAGAACTGCCTTTGGAAATTGTTGAGTGTGCGTTTATGACTATATTTTGTCAATTTCTTTGTTGTTTCCTACGATTGTCTCTATACGTACGTACGCTGTCAGGACTGCAGCGCTGGCTATGCCTGGCATCTGCGTACGGCAGATCGGAGCGACACTACTGGATGGTATTCGATAATGTTTTTGACCTTGATATTGTACGGTATGAATTTTATCCCAGTTTCTCATTTATTTGTACATACTGTAAGTTACTGCTATGATTATTTCTCTTCACCTGAAAAATACATTTTCTGATATAAAAAATTGGAGAATTTGAATAAAATCGAAAATATCATAACAGAAGATAACAAAATGTAGAAATAAATAGCGAATATCGAAAGAATGTATTCGGCACAAAATATCAAGGTTAGAGAAATTAACGAAGATAGTACCGTAGTGTTGGTCCCATACGCCGAACGCAACAGCAAGACCATAACAGGCGTGTCGCTCTGGAAGCGTATGTACGTATGAAGAAAATTATGTAAATTAAAAATAAGTTTCATCATAATATTGGCATGAACGTACACACGACTATTTCCAAAGACACTTTCACTGATAAATACTACTTTTTAATCCAAAAATGGAAAATTTTGAATAAAATTGAAGATATTATAACAGTAAATTACAGTATGCAAACATAAACAGAATACAGGTCAAACACAATCATATGAAATAGCAATCAGTTTATCAAAATATTGTCGTATGCGTACACTGAACTTATTTCAAACACACTTTTCATAAGAAATAAAAATTTTGTTAATTAAAAATTGAAAACTTTGACAGAAATCGAAAATAACATAAGGGTAAACTACAGCTAGCATAAATAAATAGGACAATGGGGAAAGTGCATACGGTACAAAACCAAGGTTAATGAAATTAACAAACGCCATGCAGTAGTGTCGCTCCGAAGTACCGTACGTAACATCAAGTACACTACGATCGTGACAATCCTCTGCGCTGCTATGCGTACGGTCAAGTACGGTATCCCGACAGTCCGGTATAACGTAACCAACTACTATCCCACTCCAGTCGAGTCGCTGCGGGATAGTCGGTACGTAAAGAGACATTCACACAATGTAACAACAAATTATACAAGGTAGGGTCATAAACGTACACTCAAGGAATTCCAACGGCGCTCTCTAAAAAAAAATACAATTTTTAAGATTAGTAAATAAAAATTGACACAAAATCGAAGAAATCACGGCAATATATTAAAGTACGTAGAAATAAATAGCAAACATGGGCGGAACTGCATATGGTACAAGTTAAAGAAGTTAGAGTTACAGGTTAAAGAAATTAACGATGACCATCCATTAGCGTTGCTCCGATGTACCATACGGAACTACATGTCCATCACAGCCCTGTCGCTCCGGAATCGTAGGTACATATACAGACAATCATACAAAATAGCAATATTTTTAACAAGATAATGTCATAATCGCACACTAAACTAATTTCAAAGGTACTTATACTAAGAAATACAATTTCTTTATATATCAATTCAAAATTGCGAAGAAGATCGAAAATATAATAACAGTAAATTACAGTCTTAACAAATAAATAAAAAACTGCGACAGAATGTATATGGTACAAAACCAAGGTTAAGGAATTAACTGAAACAATACAGTTGTGACGCTTCGACTTGCCGTATACAACAACAAAACGTCGACAGTCGTCTGGTAGGTCGATTCCGTCTGGGTTGGTACGTATACAGACAATATTATAAAATGACAACAAGTATAACAAAATACAGGAATAAACGTAAGCTCAACTAATTCAACAGGAACTTTTACAATGCAATAAGTTTTTTTTAAATAAAAAGTTAGAATTTTGTAATATATCTGAAAATATCATGATATTAAATTACTGTATGTATAAAATTTTACACTGAAACCTTACACCGAGGGCATTTAGTTTTCGCGAACCTAACCGCTGTATCGATAGCATAACTACGAGTTCAGAGATTCAAATTAGTATAAATTTTTGTATCGGGCACTTTAATTGCATGTATGAACAAGAACTTCGAGTGTCAAACCGATCGAGAACGTTACCGCACTCTTTGAGGGTCGAACGCCTAAGTCAATAGCTAAACATATCTTGTGATTCCTCGCGCTAATCCAGGTATTCTTGGAGTGAATCCGCAGAACAGTATTGGCAATAGATACCATAATTCACTGTATGAGTATTGAAATAGGGTGTCAAAGCTTCAGCGAACATCACCAAATGCTATTAAGTCATTCTTTTTACCGAATACAATTACCATCCGATAACCTAACACGCTGTAGCGAGTGTCACGCTTGTTTCTCATCGAAACACATTTGTAGCCAACTTAGGGGACGGAATCTACATTTTTGTGGATAAATACCATCATCGAGAGTCAATGCGTTCGAAAACGTTTCTACTATCTCTTTGCGTCGCACAACTAAGTCAACAGCTTCACATATACTTTGACTCCGAAAGTCAAACCAGATATTGCGGGAGAAAATGAATTGTACATTATTGGCAACACACGCCCTAAATCACGGAAAGTATTTTAAAGCAGGTCGTCGAACCGTTTCCTCCGGCGGCGATGCGAGTCCCAGCCCCACGCCTTTCCGTCGATCGGAGGAGAACGCGGGCGGTCGGCTGAGATTGCTGTTGAAGTTGCTGCGTCGAACCGTTATCTTAGGTTCGCGAAAGCGCTGCCTGTCATCCCGGGCCCTCCTTTGTGCGTGGAGGACGGACCACCGCAGGGTGTTTAGAGTGTAAGTGTCCCACAGACCCCCAGCCTCACCCTCAGGGGGCCGGGGCAAGTTTGGATAATTCCTCCTGCGTCAAAAAAAATGGCCGTCGAACCATCGTGGAACATTAACTGTTCGTGTAGGGTTAAATGGCTTACAGAATGCCTTACCCTCCGAAAAACTGACACACTACATCCAGAGAATAACACCGCTAACAGAGGTACCAACTACAATTTAGTGACGAGCACCTTAAATTCATGCATGAATTAGAAGATCGATGGTCAAACCGTTCGAGAACGTTACCATCCTCTTTGAGTGACGCAGACTTAAGTCTATAGCTTAATTTATCCTGTGAAACCGAGAGTCAAACCAGGTATTACAGGAGTCAATCCGCTGTACACTATTGGTTATGGACGCCATAGTTCGCTGTATGATTATAACAGTAGGGCCTCAAACTGTCTGAGAGCGTTACCAATTGGTATAAAGTCAAACGATTTAACGAAGACCATACCCTCCTCAAGACTAACAGGCTGTATCGAGAGTGTAACTTCGTGTTCAGAGAAAGAAATTAGTACTCGTTTCAGTAGTGGACACCACAACTTCATGTATGAATTAGAAAATCGTGTGTCAGGAAGTGCGAGTACGTAACTACCATCATTAAGAGACGAGAGGCTAAGAATAAGGCTTCTCCAATATTGTGATTCAGAGAGCGAAAGCAGGTATTCTGGGCGTAAATCGCCTGAAATGTATTGGCAATAGACGACTTAATTCACGATTTGAATGCTAAGGCAGAGCGACAAACCGTTTGCGAACGATTACAATTTGTATGAACTCAAACGCCTGACTGATGAACCACCGAAAGCCATTCCTGCTGTATCAGGAGCATAACATAGTGCTGAGAGGATCAAATCAATTTACATTTTGATAGGGTCATATTAATTTCATGTATTAATTAGATGATCGAGCTTAAACCGTTCGAGAACGATACCACCTTATTTGTGAATCGGACGACTTAGTTATTAGCCTCACCTGTCCTGTGGTTCCGAAAGACAAACCAGGGGTGGCCAGAGTCAATAAACGGTACACTGTTGGCAATGGACACCTAAATTGACGGTTCGAATATTGAAGTAGAGCGTGAAGCCGTTTCAGACCCTCACAATTGGTATAATGTCAAACGTTTTATCGAAGGCCGTACCTTCCGCGAACCTCACTCGCTTCACAGAGGGTATGACTTGGTGTTCAGAGAATGAAATTAGTATACATTTCAGTGACGGGGACCTTAATATCATTATGAATAAGGAGATCGGGTGTCAAGCAGTTCGCGAATGTTACCATCTTCATTAAGAGATGATCGGCTAAGTCAGTAGATTCACCTCTACCATAATTCGGAGAGGCAAACCAGCTATCCCTGGAGTAAATCAGCTGATCATAATTGCCAATAGACACCTTATTTCACGTTTAGATTCGTAAATTACAGCGTCAAACCGCTTGAGACCATTGCCAATTTGTATAAGGACAAACACATTACGGATGGCCGTACCTTAGGACAAGCAATCTCGCCGTATCGAGAGTGTAGCTAAGTGTGTAGGAAAACCCATTAGTATACAATTTAGTGACGTCACCTTAATTTCATGTATGAATTAGAAGATCTAGGGCCAGACCATTCCAGAACGTTACCGTCTTGTTTGACAGTCGAACGGCTGAGTCAATAGCTTCAGCTACCTTGTGAGTCCATAGAGTCATACCTGGCATTCCGGGAAAAAATCCGCTGAACTCTATTGGCACATGACACCTTATTACACGGTTTGTATATTAAAATAGGGCGCCAAACCATTTGAGATCGTTACCCATTCCTGTACAGTCAAAATTCGTACTAATTGCCTTACCGTCCGAAAGCCTCACGCGAAGAATCCAGAGCATAATTTCGTAATCCGGGATGCAAGTTGTATACATTTTCGTGACATGTACCAGGACTTCACGTATGAATAAGAAGATCGAGATTTAAATCATTCGATAACGTTCACACCTTCTTTGAGAGACGAACACCTAAGTAAGAAGCTTTACATACCTTGCGATTCCGAGAGTCAAACCACATATTCCGGGAGTAAATGTCCTGAAGAGTATTGTCAATAGACACCTCGATTCACAGTTTGAATATTAAAGCAGGCCGTCAAACCGTTGTAGAACATTACCTATTCGTGTAGGATTAAACTTCTTACAGAATGCCTTACAGTCCGAAAAGTTGACCCGCTGTATCGGCAGTATAACACCGCTTTCAGGGATACGAACCAGTATACAATTTAGAAACGATCAGCTTAAATTCATGCATGAATTAGAAGATCGAGGGTCAAACCGTTCGAGACCGTTACCACCTTCTATGATATTCGAAGAGCTAAGTCAATATCGTCACATACATTGTACATCCGACAGTCACACCAGCCAGACTCGGAGTAAATCCGCTGTGCAATAATGGCTATAGGCTCCTTTATTCATGGTTCCAATAATAACACGGAGCGTCAAACATTTGAAGAACGGTACCTATTGGTATAGAGTCAAACATTTTACCGATAGCCCTACCATCGGAGAAGATAACCGGCCATATCTAGAGTATATCACCGTGATCAGTGTAAGAAATAAGTAATCATTTCAGTGACGGGCACCTTAACTTCATGTGTCAATTAGAACATCGTCGTTCCAACCGTACGAGAACGTTACCATCCCGTTTGAGAGTCGAAGGTGTAAGTCAATAGTTTCACCAATACCTGTGATTCCGAGAGTCTAAACAGGTATTCCGAGAGTAAATCCGCTGATCATTATTGGCCCTAGACACCTTAATTGATGGATTGAATATTAAGGTAGAGCGTGAAACCACTTGCGATCGTTACCAGTCTGTATAAAGTCAAACGATGTTCCGAAGACGTTGCCATACCAGAAACTAACCCGCTGCATTGAGAGTGTAACTTCTTGTACATGGAAACAAATTATTCTAAATCTTTGCGACGGGCACCATATTTTCATGTATTGTATAGAAGATCGTGGGTCAATATCGTTAGTGAACGGTACCACCTCCTTAGCGAGTCGATGGGCAAAGTCAATAGCTTCACCCATACTGTGATTGCAAAATTCGAACTGGGTGTACGGGGAGCGAATCCGTTGTTCAGTATAGGCAATGGACACCTTAATTCAAGTTATGAATATCAAAGTAGGGAGTCCGACTGTTGGTGACCATTACTAATTGGTATAAAGTCCTTCTTTTTGCCGAATACATTACCTTCCTAGAACATATCATGCAGTATCGAGTGTCGTGCTTACCGGTCTCGGACGCAAATTAGTAAATGTTATTGCAGAAGCACACCTTATTTTCGTGAATGAGTTAGAAGACCGAGTGCCAAATCGTTCGAGACCGTTCCCACCTTCTTTGGAAGTGGAATGGCTAATTCGATAGCTTCTCCTATCCTATGATTCCGACAGCCAAGTCAGGTATTCCGGGAGTCAATCCTCTGACAGTATTGGCGATAGACACTTTAATGCACAGTATGAATATTAATCTACAGATCCAAACCGTTGTAGATCGTTACTTATTGCTATAGAGATAAAATTTTAACCGAAGTCCTCACCTACCGAGAACACATCCAGTTTTAGCGCTCGGCTTGCATAGTTTTCACCGAAACAAATTAGTAGATATTTTGGCAGAGGGATACCTTATTTTCAAGTACGAGTAGCAGAATCGAAAGTCAAACCGTTCGAGAGCGTATCCATCTCCTTTGAGTGTGGCACAGATACGTCAACACCTTCAACTGCCCTGTGATACCGAGAGTCAAACGAGTTATTCAGGGAGCATGTCCACAGGTCAGTGTTGGCAGTAGACACATTAATGCACGCTATGAATGTTAAAGCAGGCTGTCATGCCGTTGTAGAACATTATCTATAATTGTAGGGTCAATGTTCTTACACAATGCCGTTACCTCTGGACAACTAACCACTTCTATCGGGATTAGAACGCCGTGTTCATAGGTACGAACTATTACACATTTTGCTGATGAGCACCACAATTTCATGTACGAATTAGAGGATTGTTAGTCACGCCGAACGAGAACGTTGACATATTCTGTGAGTGGTGAACCGCTAAGTAGATAGCTCGATGAATCCTGTGATTCGGAGAGACAAACCAGGTATTCTGGGAGTGAGTCTGTAGTACGGTATTGGCAATATACACCTTAATTTACGGTATAAATAGCAATATATTGACCTGAACCATCGTAGAACGGTACATACTGGTATATGGTCTAATTCCGTACAGGATAGCACACCTTCCAAGAGCCCAACCCGCTGCAGCAAGTGTCTTGCATTGTATTCAAGGAACCAATTTAGTTGACACTTTAGCAGACGGACTCGTTAATTGCATGTAGCAATAGGAAGGTTGAGGGTCAAACATTTCGATGACGATACCACCTTCCGCGTGAGACGAATGACTATGTCAATAGTTTCACCTATCCTGTGGTTCGCAGTGTCAAACCTGGTATTCCGGAAGTAAGTCCTATGAAGAGGTTTGGAATTAGACACCTTAATTCGCGGTGTGCATATTGCAGTAGATCGTCAATACGCTTGAGAGCGTTTCGAATTGGTATAATGTCAATCGATTTACCGAAGGCCTTACCTTCCCCCGAAACTCTGCGGCTTCATCGAGAGTATAAGTTCGTGTTGAGAAAATGAAATTGGTATTCATTTCCGTGTCTGCACGTTAACTTCAAGTGTATTAGAAAATCGATGGTCAAACCGTTCGAGAATGTTACCACACTCTTTGAGTGTCGATGGAATAAGTCAACAGCTCCACCTATCACGCGATATCGAGAATCAAGCCAGGCTTTCCGAAGGTAAATTCGCTGAACAGTATTGGCAATATGTACCTTCGTTCTCGGGATGAATATTAAGGAAGGCCGTGTAGACATTGTGTAATATTCCATATTCCTGTAGGGTTAAATTTCCTACAGAACGCCTTGCCGTCCGAAAAACTAAACCCCTGTACCAAGAGTATCACGCCGTGTTGAGAGGTACGAACTGGTATACATTTTACAGATGTGCAGCATAATTCCATGTATGAATTAGAAGATGGAGTCAAATCGTTCGAGTAAAACCAGGTATACCGGCATTAAATCCTCTGAACAGTATTGATAATTCGTACATTCACTGGTGGCAGGAATATCAATGTTGAGAGTCAAACCGTCGGAGGACAATATCTATTGGTATAAAGATATTCTTTTTACACAATACCTTACTGACCGCGAACCCACCCCGCAGGAGCTGCGGTGGGCCTTCTGGTCCACTGCAGTATGGGCATGACGAAACCTCGGTGCCCGTGTCGGCCGAACCTAGGCCGAGGTAAGCAAGCACCTCATTCAGGAAGTGTGGTGTCCATACGAGGGGTATGACCAGTATGGCCCTGCATTAACTGGTACCTCGGGAACCGGTTCGAGCCCTGGGGCGGTTGGGCGCTGGCACCGCCCCCCCCCCCCAAACCGGTTGCTTGGGTTGGCCTCGAGGGGGCAGTGGTAAGCCCATATTGCGGGTTCGGGGATCCGGTCTTCTGGCGGGTTAGATCCTCCACGGATGAGCGCGTCAGATCAGCTCGGGCGCTGGCCTGCAGAGCCAGTAGGGATTTAGAAATGTCCCGGCCGACCCAAGGTTGGAGCCATGGTACTTGCGGTCCGCGGGCTAATTGGTAGGTGTGTGGGAAGGTGCGCCCATGGGGGCCGTGTTGCTGAGCCCTTCTGGCAGGTGCCGCACGTTAAATCTCCGACACACGTTGTATCTGGAGTATAATTCCGCGTTCAGAAAAAGAAATTAGTATCCATTTTAGTGTCGCCGCCTTAAATTTCATGTATGAATTAAAATATCGATGGTCTAACGGTTCGAGAACGTTACTACCTTCTGATATGGCCGAACCTCTACGTAAATAGCTTCACATATCCTGCAATTCCGAAGGTCAAACTAGATATTCCAGGAGTAAATGCGCTGTACAGTATTGGTAATGGACACCTGAATACACGGTTTGAAAATCAGTGAAAGCTGTCAATGTGTTGTATAACATTGCCTACTCGAGGAGAGATAAACGGCACACAGTTTTACCTCACCATCCGAGAATATGACCTGCTGTATCGAGAGTACAACACCATGTACAGAGGTTCGGGCTAGTATAAATTTTAGAGTCGAGCACCATTATTTATTTACGAATTAGAAGATCGATGGCCAAACCATTCGAGAACGTTGCCACCTTCTTTGAGAGTCGAACGGCAGAGTCAATAGCTTGTCCTACCATGTAATGCCGAGAGTCAGACCAGGAATTGAAAGAGTCTGTCGGCAGTACAGTATAGTCAGTAGACACATTAATTCACTGTATATAGTAATGTACATATTCATACCGTTGTAGAACGATACCTACTCTTATAGAGTCAAACTATTTACTGAATACCTAACCTTCATAGATCGTATCCCGCTGAATCATGAATGAAACTTCGTGTTCAGTGAAGCAAATTAGTAAACATTTTAGTGTCGGTGGCCTTCACTTCATGTATGTATTGGAAGATCGAGGGTAAAGCCGATCGTGATCTTTACCACCTTAGTTGAGAATAGAACCACTTAGTTAATAGCTTCACCTATCCCATGATTCCGAGAGTCAAACCAGGTATTCCAGGCGCAATTCGGCTGAAGACTATTGGCAATAGACACCATAATTCACGGTATGAATATTAACGCACGCCGTCAAGCCGTAGTATCATTACCACTTGGTGTAGTGTCAAACTTCATACAGAATGCCTTGCCCTCCGAAAAACTAACCCGCGGTATCGAGAGTATGACACCGTGCTCAGTGGGACGAATTAGTGTACATTTTACTGTCCGCTACCTTAATTTCATTTATGAATCAGATGCTCGAGTGTAAAACCGTTCGAGAATGTTATCACCTACTTCGTGATTAAACCGGCTAAGACAATATCTTCATACATCCTGCGACTCAGAGAGTCAAACGACATATTCCGGGAGTAATTGCGCAGTACATAATTGGCAATAGATCCCTTAATTCACGGTTTGAATATTAATATAGAGCGTCAAAACGTTTAAGAACGTTACCAATTGCTATAAATTCAAACCATGTACCCAATGGCTTACCGATCTAGAGGCTAACCCGTCCTGTCGAGAGATGCTACGTGTTTAGGTATACACATTAGTAAACCTTTTTGTGACGGGGACGCTAATTTCATTATGAATAAGAAGATCGAGGGTGAAACCGCGCCAGATCCTTACCACATTCTGTGAGAGACGAACTGCAGAATCAATATCTTCACTTATCTTGTGGTCCGGCGAGTCAAATGAGGTATTCCGGGAGTAGATCCGCTGTACAGTATTGGCCTTATACACCCTATTGCACGGTACAAATATTAAAGTACAGATTCAGACCGCTGTTGAACGTTAGGTATTGGTATAGAATCAAACATCTCACAATGGCTTTAACTTCGCGAAGCTATCCCGTTGTATCGAGAGTATAACTTCATGTTCGGAGAAGCAAGTTAGTATGGATTTTAGTGACGGGCATCCTAATTTCAAGTATGACCTCTGAAGGTCCTGGTTCAAATCGCTCGAGAACGCATCAGCCGCTTCGAGTGTCGACCTACTGAATCACAAGCTACACCTATCCTGTGATTCCGAAAGTAAAAACAAGCATTCCGAAAGAAAATCCGCTGATCTGCGTTGGCAATGGAAACCATAATTCACGGATAGAATATAAAAATAGAGCGACAAACCGATTGAGAATGCTTCCAATTGGTATATAGTCAAATGTTTTATTGATGACGTCACCTTTCGAAAGCATAACGCACAGTATTGAGAGTATAACAAGGTGTTCAGAGGAACAAATGAGTATACATATTAGTTCCGGACACCCTAATTTCATGTATGATTAAGAAGGTCGAGCGCCAAACCATTCGCGAAGGTTATCATCCTCCGTGTGAGTCGAATAGCTAGGTCATCAGTTTCAAATATCCTGTGATTCCGTGTGTAAAACCAGGTATTCCGGGAGTAAGTCTGCTTTACTGCATTGGCATTATAAACCCCACTTCCGGGTATAAATATTAATGTACAGGGTCATACAGTTCTGCAAAGTTACCTATTGGTATAATAACTAACACTTTACCGAAGGCAGTACCTTCCGGGAAGCTAACCAGCGATTGCGAGAGTAAAACATCGTGGTCTGAGCAGAAGAATAGTACACATTTCAGTGACGGGCACCATAATTTCATTTCTTATTTATAAGATCGAGGATCAAACCGTTCGAGAACGTTACCACCTTCTTTGAGAGACGAACGGCTAAGTCCATAGCTTGCCGTATTCCAATATTTGAAGAGGTAAACCATGTATTCCCGTAGTAAATGTTACTAATTTGCTACCTTGAACACTGAGCAAGACACTTGCTTCAGCGGTTTGGTCTTCCCGGAAGGTATGGCCATCGGGAAAAAGTTTGACTCTAAACTAAAGGATGAAGCTCTATAACCGTCTGACGCTCTACCTTCATATTCATACAGTGCAATAAGCTGTCTATTGCCAATAATATCCAGCGGATGTGCTCCCGGAATATCTGGTTTGACTTTCGGAATCACATGATAGGTGAAGCTATTGACCTAGCCGTTCGAATAGCAAGGGGGGTTGTACCGTTCTACATCTTTTGGAAATCGATGTTCTAATTCATACGTGAAATTAAGGTGTCTGTCCCTAAAATGTATACAAATGTGTTTCACTGAGCACGAAGTTATACTCTCGAAACGGCGGCTTAAGTTCTCGGAAGGTAATGATTTCCGTGAAAAGTTTGTATCTACATGAATGGGTATCGGTTCATAACGGATTCACGGCCTGCATTCGTATTCATACCGCGAAGTAAGGTATCATGTGACAATAATCCTCGGCGGATTTATAACCGGATTACGTGGTTTGAATCTGGGAATCACAGGATAGGTGAAGCCATTGACTTTGCTCTGCGATCCTCAAAAAAGGTGGTAACGTTATCTAACGGTATGACACCCGACCTTCTAATTTGGACATGAAGTTAAGGTGCCCGTCTCTGAAATGAATACTAATATCCTTCTATGAAAAGGAAGTTTATAACAATTGACTTCATAACAATTGGTAACGGTCTCAAACGATTCAGCGATCAATTCTAGTACTCAAACCATGAATTCCATGAATACATAAGAAGCTAGAGCGACAAACCGCTAAAGAACGTTACCACCGTCTTTGAGAGTCTAGATGGTAAATAAACAACTTCACCTATCCTGTCCTTCCGAGAGCCAAATCAGGTATGACGGGAGTCAATCCAATGGAGAGTATGGGCAAGAGACGACGTATTTCGCGGCTTGAATATTCAAACATAGCGTCTAACCGTTTGTGAACGTTACCAATTAGTATAAAGTCAATCTTTCTATCGAATACCATACCATCCGAGGGCCTAACGGGCGGTACCGAGTATCGTGCTTATTGCTCACAGACACAAATTAGTCGACATATGCACAGGCGAGCACCACATTTTCTTGAATAAATATGAAAATCGAGAGTATAAGCGTTCGGAACGATACCACCTTCTTCTAGAGTCGAACGGCTAAGTCAATAGCTTCACCTATCATGTGATTCGGAGAGTAAATCCTGGCATTCCTGGAGTGAAGCAACAGAACACTGTTGGCAATAGACACATTGACTCACGATTTGAACGTTAAAGTAGAGCGTCGATCCGTTTGAGAACGTTAACAATTGCTATGTCACACGTCTGACTGAAAGCATATCCGCCCGAGAAACAAACCCGCCGCTTCGAGAGTATGTCTTTGTGTCCAGAAAAACAAATTTGTAAACATTTTCGTGTTGTGCACCATAATTTCATGAATGAATTACAAAATCCAGATCCAAACCAATCAAGAACGTTACCACCGTCGTTTAGGGTCGCACGGCTAAGCCAATAGCATCACCTATCTTGTGATGCCGATAGTCAACCCGGGTATTCTGCGAGTTAATGCGATGATGATCATTGGCGAAGGACGCTTAATGCACGGTATAAATACGAAAGTAGAGAGTGGAGCCGTGGAAGGACAATAGAGATTCTTACAAAGTCAATCTTTTTACCGAAGGAATCCGTTTTTCCGAGAATCCATCCCGCTGTGGCGATTGGCTTGCTCAGTGTTCACCCGGGCAAATTAGTAGACATTATAGCAGATGTACATCTTATTTTCACATATGAATGAGAAGATCGAGAGGCAAAGCGACCAGGAACGTTGCCACTTTCTTTGGGAATCGCTCACCTAAGGAAATTGCATCACGTATCCTGTCAATCCGAGAGTCACACCAGGTATGTCAGGAGTAAATCCTCTGTGCAGTAATGGCAATGGACACATTAATTCGAAAGTTTGTATATTGAAGTAGAGCGTCATACCGTTTGAGGCCGATAATAATTAGCATAACGTCTATACTCGTTGCCTGATACCTTTCCTTCCGAGAACATACCCCGCTGTATCGTAACATCGTGCGCAGAGATGCAAATTAGTAGACATTTTAGCAGACGGACACCTTAGTTTCATGAACAAATTAGAAGATCGAGTGTCAAACCGTTCGATATCGTTACCACCGTCTTTAGAGTAGAATAGCTTAGTCAACAACTTCACTGATAGCTGTGATTCCGAGAGTCATTTCTGGTACTCCGGGAGTAAAACCGTTGAACAGAATTGGCAGTAGACACATTAATTCACGGCTTGAATATTTACGTAGGGCCTCAAGCCGTTATGAGGACGTTTCCAATTGCTATACAATCAAATACTTTACCGAAGGCCACACCCCCCGAAAAAATTACCCGCTGTATCGAGAGTATAAATTCGTGTAAAGAGAAAGAGATTTGTATTAATTTCAGTGCCGGGCACCTTACTTTTATGTTTGAATTAGAGCATCGAAGGTCAAACTGCCCAAGAATGTTGCCACTTCTCGTGATAGACGAATGGCTGTGCAAATAGCTTCACCCTTCCTGCGATTCCCAGAGTTACACCAGCTATTCCGGGAGAAAAGCGGCTGAACAGTATTGGTGACAAACACCCTTATTCACGGTTTGAATATTAAAGCAGGCAGTCAGGCCGTTGTAGAGCATTAACTGTTCCTATAGGCTTAATCACATACAGAATTCCTTACCCTCAGGAAAATAGACCCGCTCTGGAGGGGGTATACCACCGCGTTCACTGGTACACACTGGTATTCAATTTAGTGATGGCACCTTAATTTCATGTATGACGTACTAGATCTAGGGTCAAAGCGTTGGAGAACATTACCACCTTATTTGAGAGTCGAACGGTTAAGTCAATAGCTTCACCTTTCTTGTGATTTCGAGTGAAAAAGCGAGGTATTGCGGAACTATTCCGCTGACCAGTATTGGCAATAGAGAGCTTATTTCACAGTATAAATATTAAAGCAGCGCATCAAACCATTTTGTAGCTTCACCTATTCGTATAGTGCCAAACA
>NW_027470880.1:0-31658 GCF_051020765.1 Lasioglossum baleicum | reverse complement strand
TTATTTGCTTGTTTGATTCCGCTATGACCTCAAATTATTCTAAACATCTTGAAATTGGAGAATACGTTTCGTTTTTCTCAAAAATTACAATTTAAATAGCCAATGGTCACTACTTTATACGTATGGCGAGTATACTCGTCAATCACAGTTAACTGGCTAAGAAATTAATTTGTTTTTGTATACCTTTAATTTATCTAAACCCCAAACTGGTTCTTCTCACTGTCTTCATAGTTTTGTAACTAATTCTCCAGAATTTAAGATTTCCATCTCCGCCTACTGTTACTAAAATTGTATCATCCGGACTGAATGCATTGTGTAAGACATTATTATATTGTCATTATATTGCCATGCTTACCAAATGAAATAACTTCTATCATTGTACTAGCCTTCCATGGAATAATATTATTATCTACATATCTGTGGGTGCTAATAAGTTCATTTGTTTATTTATATATTTCATAGTACAAACCACGGGCTCCGGATGGTTTCTGTCGGGCAGATGGTAATTCTCGAGGCGCCGTCCCGACCCGGATAGGTCGCAGTCACTGAACTGGCACTATTTGATATTGTGGATAAGATAAAAGGAAGAACCGGGCTATTGAGATAAACTTTTAATGTGATTTTATGGGAGAAAGGTGGATCAAAGTAGGTCGAGGGTTAGTTTTTAATGGCGCTTTTTGATATTCAAGAAAAAAGGAATGGAAATGCCGTTAAAGTTATCACGAGTGGATATAAATTTGATTTTGAGCGCTGTCGGCCGTTGGGATCAGCATGCAAATCTTGTAAGTCGATGGGTATTATTACATAAGCAAATAAATAAGGGCTCTGCCCTTGGAAATCTGCCCGTGCTACGTAGGAAGCCCGGGAGCACCGACATTACACTTACGCACACGAACCGTCGAATTACCATCTCAGCTACGTTACCCGGCAGCGATGTACCCGAGAATCTGCAGAAAGGGTGGGGTACACACCCGAAATTATTCGACAAGTAATGGCGACTCGAGCGTCGCCAGTCGGCTGGCGCAAGGGGACGGGAGCTTATGTACGCGAACGAAGAAGAGGACCGCGTACCGTTAAAACACCGCGCCACACATTGTGGAGGATACTAGGAGCCAATAATAGAAGAGTAATCTCTGGGAGCTTATGGGGCTTTATTCACAGTGGGAATTTATTCACAGTGATTGATATTGCCGTACTGTCGTTTTCCTGTTCGTTTCTGTATACGGACAGCTTATAGTTCCCTATGTTAGTTCCTTTATCCGGATAGAAGGCTTCTTCTAATGTATCGGCTTTTGTAACGTGTCGTGACAATTCTAGAAAAATTCTTTCTATCTCCATAGAAGTGAATTCGTTTAGCGTCTGGTAGCTTTCCCATAGTCATATCGAGGTTTCCACAATTAGTTGGAAGACCTGACAATAAAGTATAAACGAAATCTTAATCACTTATCGCCACACCAGCTTCGCGAAGGTTAGTAATCTTTGTCCTTGTCAAATAGTTTCAATAGTTTTAGTTGCCTTTCACTTTTAGACGATAAAACTGCTTTTCAGATGCACGATTATGAGTCTTATATTCGAGAATTTTGTCTTCCGAGCACTTCACTTCCCTCTAGTGGAGAGACTATTTTTCTTACATTTCGGTCGATATGAAGACGGTTGAGGAGGGTGGCAGCCCCCAGGACCGTGGGACGCAGAGGTAGCACTTAGCCTCTCCCCAGAGGAGAGAGTTTTCGACGGAACCAACTAGGAGGTGGCTACGTACTTTAGCTATATATATTTTTTTTTATTTTTTTATTTTTGGAAGATGGAGAAATGCGTCACGCAGATTGGACAATGTCGTTGTTCGGTAGTGGGAGGACTCTCACGTTCGTCCCGCTCGCAGGGCATACGCACTAAAGCTCCACCTTGTATTATGCCTGTATGGCAGGCAACACCAATTTTCCGGCTGCACCGCGTCTTCAGCGCCCAGCGCCTACTCTCTGCACTGTCTGCGTGACGTCGCCCGATTAACACTAGGTTTACGGACGTTTTTATATACCTATCTTTATGAAGACCCGTCAGATTTACGTGTAAAGAAAACTACGTATTTTCTTAAAAGATAAGACCATGAGTTTAATTTAAAAACAATTACGATATTTACAAACTTCATATAAGTTGAATAAATCTCTTAATATTGTATAATTGGTGCATCTCACCCGTCAAATTGACGGATCTCGTAAATCTTGTGTTAAGCATCCAGAAGGAGTTTGAGCTCCCTCTTCTTGAGTGTTGCCATGTCCACGAGATCGTTAACAGAGGCCGAACTCCACACCTCACAATAGGACAGTATTGCATATGTAAAGTGTACCTGCTCAACTTGGTACCTCTGCCTAATCATTCCTTCCAGGCTCTGGTAGTACGTCACCTTCGTTTTATGCATCATTCTCAAGTTGTCAACGAGAGCATCGACCACGATCGCTTTACTGCCACGCTTAGCAACTAGATGGGGTTTCCGGATGTCATCTGGCGTCGCAAAGGTGTGGACTCTTCGTCCACTACTTCACAACGCTTCTGCAGGCCTCTCTTGGGATACGCATCTATGGCATTGTGCCTCTCAATCCTGGCCTCATGTGTCCGATGACACCGCTGGAGAATGTGTGTTGTGATTTTCATTTGGCTGCAGCCCACGCGGCACGAGCGATCGCACACTCGCCCGCTAAGTGTTCGGGCGCGACTGGGCAGCGCATTGTTCGCAATTTTTTCATATTTCATAGGAAGCGACATCCCTCGACAATCCACTGATGTTGTTGTGGGACTTCAGATGACCCTGTAAGAGCCTTTCCGTCATTAGGACAGTAGAGCAGTGCGGCCTATCGCCGATCTATCTTAGCGCTGCTGTCTAGATCCTCGCGGCCCTCTATAAATCTCCTTCTGGCTTTTCCAATTTTCAAGGGGTAGGTAAGAGATGGCTGGCTCCTCGTCTCGGTCTTTTATGAGATTCGTAAGGCTATCCCTTCTTTTCAGAGGCATCAGCCAGCGCATCGAGGGCACCAACAGGTCACCATCCTTCGTTTTCGCGTGAATATATGCGTTGGGCATATCATTGGGGAGCCCCAGTCATTTCCTAACAGCTCCCCGCACCATCGAGTTGATCTTCTTAAGTTTGCTCAGAGTGGTGCCGATGAGGGTCAGTAAATGGGAAAGCCCCGTCAGCGCCATTACTCTGAGAGCAGACAGCCGTTGTTGAGGCTTCAGAGGTGCTTTTGTTAACTTGCCCAACGCCGACCTAATATAGTCTAAGTCCAATCCATTTGTGTGTCCCTGGGGTAAAAATGGGACGCCGAGAAGATACTTCCAGATGTCAGTCATCCGCAGTGACGGTCAAACGCCTCCTCATCACAGGAGAACTTCTGCCCACCATCTACTACTGTCTTTTTTTTGTGTGGTGCCGTCTTAATGGCGACTGTGAATGATTCTCACCAGGTGGTAGCTGATTTCGGTAAATATTCGAAACCTCTTTTAATCTAAAAAACATTTTTATTCGATATCTCCAACATGAAGGAATGATTTTCTCTTGCACGTTTCACAGAAGGCAACTTACGATTCGAACATAGTAAACAATAGTTATGTTTCCCTTCAGCATCAGGTTGTATGGTATGTACTTTCCCATCTAATCTATCCTCATTATCTGTAGTTGATGGCTTTCCATGTCGCGGAGTCTCACCTTCACGGAACTTCTCAATTAGGGACATAACTACTTCCCGACTAAATTTTATATGAGATATTGGTTTACTGTTGTTATGTTTACAATCGGCTTTATACAAAATATAAGAATTGAAGGAGGATACTTCAATTCACCAGAACAATACTTTCCGCTTTTATTTAAATATTCTGCGTAAAAAACAATACATAGAACCAAATTTGTTATAATTTAAAATTACTTCAGGTTTCGTAACTGTTTTAGTGCCAGGGGTTTTTAAAAGTCGACGTTGAATAGTGCCATGAAGCGCGATAGCGCTTCCTTCATTTATCTGCGAATAATGCGGATCAATGCAGTCACTCTGCTCTTTTTTTTCGTCAAGATATGCCGCCTGGCGCGATCGCGCATCAGATTGATAGGCAATTTTTTAATCGTAACAATTTCATTAGTTGCGTTAGAAATGATATATTGATCACTCAAAAGAAAAAAAAATGATAGAAAATTTGTAATTACGAGAGGAAACTCTGGACACACTCGCGACAAGATTCATCCTTAATTGAGCGCGATGCGAATTGACGATCGTGATCAAAAATAGCAACACACAGTACGCGAATAGCGAATTCGTGCTGCGTGGCACTAAAACGGTTAACCCAATTGCATCATCGCTCTACTCTGGCCGCCGTGCTTAAAAATCAGGATCGAACAACGGACGACTGACTCGTATCACCGCGCGCTGTTAGACGTATGGGTGTGAAACCGACGTTGAAAAAATTTATGGATTTCATCCAAAGTACAGTGTCTAAAACGACTAATACGCAATATTATACCCCAAACATCTCATTTTATTTATTTTTTTTTTTTTTACAAAAAAAGGAAAAACAATTTTTTTTTATATTATAAATAAAATTATTTATAATAAAATGAAAATTTAATTAAATTACTTTTCGTGATATTCTTTGAAATGATAAATGCATAATGCTACCTCGCAAATATGGCATTTAAAGACCGTCTCTCTTCGAATAGACTTGGATAAGCATGCACCGCATCGTTTTGACGTTTTATTCCCCTTTACCTTGTTTGAGGTATCCGTACAGGAAAATGCCTGCTAGTATATCGCGTTATAGGATCATTGCTTGTTGCCTTATTCACTTTTATATTAGGTAAGTATTTATGAATAATTTCTTCGCTAATAGCTGCTTATAAGAATGAAATGATCGATCTTTTTTATGATTTTTAAAAATAACGTAGCTATTCAGTAACATCATGTCGAGAAAGTAAAAAAATATTTTCTTATAGGCTTTTTTATTTCTTCTCATGGTGTAAAATTTGCTCAGCATTTGGTCCCCTACATCAACTTCACCCATATACTGATTATAATCCCTTACTGCGGATGATTTTAAACTCCTTTGTCCGGTGTATCGGTTTACTTTTCCAGTTTCAGCAAAATCCAAGCCATGCATAGTCGTTAGTAAAACGACATCTTTTTTATCTTTCCATTTTATTGCCGTCATCTCTTTTACAGAAAACACAACAGCTTCTCCCTTTTGCAATTGTTGTGATTTTAGTGCCCGAGGCATTTGTTTCCTGTTCATGCTTGCGGTTCCACATACATTCGTTTTCTTACTGTATAATTCTCGAAATAAGGTAGGTGAACTATACCAATTATCTATAAATAAACAATGACCTTCGTGCAATAACCTACTCTCTTTTAATAAATTCATGACAACATTCCTACTAGCAGATCCAGTAACGGTTTTGTCTTTTCCTACATATATATTAAAATTATGTATATATCTCGAATGCGAATCACACAGTTTGTAAAACTTTATACCAAATCTCTCTCGTTTTGTTCTACTAAATTGTATATAATGCAAACGACTTCTACATGACATTAGTGACTCATCAATCGAAATGTTTTTACTTGGTACATACATGCGGATGAAAGTATTTTTTACTATTTGAGAAACTTTTTCAATTTTTACAAGCGGGTCATTAGAATTATTATTACTAGAGAAATGTAAATTGTTGGTGATTGACATAAATCGGGTACGGGTCATGATATTCTTAAAATATGGTGTTTCTAAGCTTTCATCGATAGTCCAGTGGCTCTGAATCGTTGGCTTACAAACTAAGCTCATTAGGATGTTTAACGCGATAAATACTTTTAACTCATCGTCTGTAAGAGGTATAAAATTTGCATCGGTTGCACCATATTTATTTGTTTCTGTAATTACTTTTGTAATTAATTCTGTGTTAAGGAAAAATTCGAAGATTTCCCTTCTTGACCGATTTTGTGTATCCACGGTTGCACCAACAACACTAGAAAACCCGTGTATAATGGGCGTATGATTTTCGGCTTTCCACACGAAATCTTCATTTGTAAAATTGCCGTACTGTTCAACTTCCCTGTCATCACTTGATGAAATCCTACGGATACGTTTTCGAGTGTTTCGAATCTCAAAACTTGAATCCGAATCAAGATATTTAGAATCCATTGGAGCAACTATATTTCAGTTTAAATTGTAAAAGTAGATGGTTTTTTTAAAAATTGGACTTGTTAAATTTAAATACAAACTAATAGTATTTACTCACAAGTGGCGATTAAAAATATTCTCACGAAAAAAGTAAAACTTGTTTACAATACACTGATGTAAGCGATTAAATATCGTTTGTCACATCTGAATAATATTTAGCAACTGGTAATAAAAAACAGAAGTAACAATTATAAATAAGTAAAAAACAATCGCGGCTCGTGGAATATTCCGCGCTCGGTGATAGTAGACAGTCGCGGCTCGCGGAATATTCCGCGCTTGGCGATAGTAGACAGTCGTGGCTCGCGGAATATTCCACGCTTTGATGCAAATGGGTCAATCTTATGGCATCCAGGTATCGTAACGGTTGGAGGAGTTCGGGGTTATAAAGCCAAGCATTTCCTATTTTATCCCCCCCCCCCAAACCCCTACAAGTACGCTCATGTCCTTGCGAGGTGAGCTGTTTCCATCTCTCTGTCTGCTGTTTCTTCAAAGAGATGCGCGCGCCCTCGATATCGTCAAGCGTGGCTGGCCAGCTTAGCCCCACCAATTTGGCATACTTCCTCACTGTGCCTTCCTGCCCCCTGTATGATTCTAAGATCTCCGGATCGGTACTTGCCTTTATCTTAATTCCGCTTCGAAGCACGGACAATTTAATTATGTCCGCCACCCTTTGCCCTCCGAGTCCACCATGGCTTTTACTTGTGTATATTACCCCATGCGTCGTCGGTGGATGGAGGTGTAAGATTTTCTTTATTATTTGTTTAATGCCATGGTCTAATGACTCGAAGTCTTTTAGTGGTGGCGTACTGGCGGTCAGATGATAAATATATCGGGGCAGGAAATATGTTCTGATTAGATTAGCTTCCTGGTGGGGCTTTAAAGGATGACTTGTGGAACTTTATTCTGTTGGCTGGAGGTTGAGTTATGGCTGGTTGGTCGCTGGGCTAGAGATTGTTGTTCAACGTGGATGGTATATCTTATAATGTCGTATGATGGTTGTTGATTCGGCTGCATTGATTAGACATTTTCTTGACAGCAGAGTTTTGATACATATATATTTTTTGGGGGCGCGGCGGGGGGGGGGGGGGGGGGGGGGGTTGCAGTGTATGCTCCGTATGTTATTATTGAAACTGCCTACTTCTTGTGCCGTTGTGATTCTGTGTGAATTTTGCAGAGGTTTTAGGGATGTTTCTATACTGTCTAATTAGCTAGATATTGACGAAATCTGAAGTTACTCTTGGTGCTATAGGTATTTTAGGTAGAGAATCTAAATGAAGATGACTAGTGCTCGAAAGGGCGTAATTGATAAATGTTAATTTCTTTAGTAGTATATGAATACGATTCCCAATTTTCATGCATGATCTAGGAGTGATTCAAGGGAGTTAATTTAAATCCTTCAGATTCCTGGAAGGTAAATCGCATCGATTGCCATGTACTAATAAAGTTTTGTTAGGTGTTATTTGCAACGTGTAGTTGGGTTTCTTAGTTTCAATTATTGTGTAAGGTCGTATCCATTCAAATGCAAGTTTGTTTTGTTTGTGGTCATTGTGTAAAAGTACTAAGTCATTGGTATTGTATAAGCTTTGAATTCCGATTTTCCTATCTTGGTCTCTCTTATATCGTCTCTTATTTTCTTCGATCGAGATTTTTGCGTATTTGAGGTAGTCTTCGTGTCTTTGTTTCCATAGGTGATATAGTTTCGTTTGGGTTACTTTTGATGTTAGAGATATTGAGGATGGTAAATTAGCTGGTCGTCCAAATGCTAGTTCGAATGACGTGTAACGTGTCGTCGAATGTATAGAAGTATTATAGACCTTAGAGATTAATTTTAGGTGTTCATCCCAGTTTGTGGAATCTTCAGCTTATGCTGGTTCTGAGTAAATCTTTAACAGTACCATGAGTTCTTTCAAGGTTTCCATTACTTTGCGGGTGGAAACTTGTGGTTTTTATATGTTTGATTTTAAATGTTTTTCCAAATTGTCCCATCATTTTACTAACGATATTCTGACCTTGATCCGTTAGGATGTGTTTTGGGGAAGATAAAATATAAATGTAGTGATTTATTAGTTGGTCAATTATTGTTTCTGATCTTTTATTTTGTAAAGGAACGAGTATAAGGTATTTGGTTAAGTAGTATTGTATAGAGAGCATAAACTGGTTTCCGTTGAACGTGAGAGGTAGGAGTCCAATGATATCCATGTCGATTTTATCGTTGGGATTAGAGGGGCTATCGGTCAGGATAGCTTCCTCCCTTTGTCGTATACGCGTGAGTTTATTGAGTTGACACGTATCGCAGTTCTTTATGTAGTTTTGTACATCGTTACTAAAGTTAGGCCATAAGTGATTTTGTCTAATAGCGTCAGTCGTTTTGTTTTCTCCTAAGTGCTGTAAATTGTTATGAGTTTCTTTAATGATTTCTAATTTTTCATTTTCACTGTACTCTTTAAATTGTGCTGTAGCTAGAGAGATTTCTTTATGTATCTGACCGGATAAAAATCTAAGCATTAATTGAATTGAAACAATCTCGTAATTTTAGAATCCTGAAGTTAGTCCGAAATCAGTTTTTGGTAGTACTAAATCATGAAGTTTTATTAGCCATTGGACTTGATTGTAGTTTCCCAGTGTTTGTGGATTTATCTGTTCATGTGAAGGTTTGTTGCAGATGAGTTTCAAATCGATTTTTGGAGGATTTGTTTTCCATGTGTAGTATAGTTTGTAAAATGTGCGGTTGTCTCGGGAGAGTCTTCTGATAGTCGTTGTATGTTCATTTTAATTTTTACGGGTTCGTCTTTTGTGGATTCTAAGTGGGTATATAGGATGTCTCGATAAAGCGTCGGCTACTACCTTTTCTTTGCCCTTTTTGTATTCTACATCAAACTCGTATTCCTCGAGTTGTAATCGCCATCTCATTAATCCAGATGAGGGAGGGGTCTTTGGTGTTTTTCAACCAAACTAAGGCTTGATGATCTGTCTGTATTGTAAATTTTCGTCCTAGTTAGTACTGTCGTAATCTTTTGATTTCTCAGACTATGGCTAAGAGTTCCTTTTCAGATGACGTATAATTTTGTTCAGCGGGATTAAGGGTCCATTGTCATCTCGTTCACGCTAGGTTTCGATTGTTCTGACGACTTGGAATGCTGAAGTGGATTCTTCTCCCTATGTCTGAGATTGAGCTTGATTATGCTCGTTCAAAGTTGGGTTCGATCTAGGTAGTTGAGGTGGGCATCTGGGTGTAGCTTGGTCTTCTTCTTCTTCTGTGAGAAAGTGACATTCAATCTTCTTGAAAGCGTCAGCGAATTCTTGATTTTCCTTTGCTTGATCTGTTTCATTTTGAGTAACTCTCATAGATAGTTGTGTCTCTTGAATTTGATTTATTGGTAATATTAATCTTTCCAAAGCCATCGCATTGGTTATTGGAGCAGGTGAACGTGCTCCTGATGTACTCATTTCGTCCTCGTCCGAAGTATAAAAGTAGAGGGTTTCTGTATCTAGTAAAACTCTTACCGTTGAATTCGATCCGGCTATCCAGTGTGAATGCGGCATTCGTAGTCCTACGTCGGATTTTTCCTCAAAAAATCTTGAGTAGTTTCTTCACACTTGAGTAGCTTTGGATCCTGGCTGGATCGCCAATTTTGTGTCACGGGATGAAACGTGATATAAATAAAAATCAAAGATGCTTACGCATAAGAATTGTAACTGCTTACTGAGCCTGGCATAGGCCTTTATATACATATGGTTCATCTTAGTTGTCTAAAGTGAGGTGAAGCTTATCTTGGGGATGCTGCGAAAATAGGTCAAAGTTCGGGGATAGTAGGCCCATTTCGAGTAACCATTCGATCCTCTTGCACGCAGTTACTTTCATCCTTCCGCACACACTTGAGATAACATTAATCGAATGCCTGAGCCTAATTCGAGGCTATTGTTTATTATTCCGCGTTTTCGGGGAACGGCCCTAGCGTTCCCATCCAATTTACATTCATCGTTCATTCGGTCTCGTAATATTAGAGAGGAATAGCAGTTACAGTTTACATTTCTTTCTACAAACTGTTTTTATGAAAACAGAAAGGCTGCTTACAGCTTTTCCATACGCTGATTGCGAATCTAATAGGAGGGACTGCTTGTCATTGGCTTATGAAATAAATAAATAGGAAATGTCTTTAAGAAAATATTCTAATGGTAGTAATTTTTCTTTGTTATCTTTATCGTCTGCTTTAAATGTCGCTAACCTTCCCTCGTAAAATCAAACTTGAATGAAATAAAAAGAAAATCTGATATAACAAATAAAATTCTAAATTTTTTAAAATTTATTACATAATTAGTATGGAAACCTTGATAACTTCTTTCACTAATAATATCAGGTATACCGTTGCTATATCCGGTACCAATCGAAATTTTATCCCAAATTTGTTCGGTTAATTAGGCATGTATTGCGTAAATTTGAATGTAGTTTCCCGTGGATAGGTAAATATCCATAAGAGATGATGCTCAAAAGTAACAGGTTCCTTCGCTACGTTATCACAATATTTCGTCAGAGACTCAACTAATCTTTGGACCTCCGCATGAACTTGTTTCATATACATTTCTTCGTCTAAATTTCCATAGAAGAACGCGATCTTCATATCAAGTCAATATATTTGCCATCAATTTTGCCTTCTTCCTATAAATCACGCACAAAGTGATACTTAGTATCTATGTGCTTGGTTCTTCGGTGGGATTCAGAATTTTTTATTAATTGTAACGCACTCATATTATCTGTGTTATCTGTCTTATCTGTTATAACATAAGGTTAACAATATTCATTTTAGAGTCGTTGAACAATTTTTTTAACCATATGATTTCCTTTGCAGGTGATTGATAATGATACCCAGTGTTGCCGTTCAATTTGCAACGCAATTGATACATTCGTAAATTTACAAACCAATCCAAATGTTGATTTCCGAAATCCCCATCTATTCTATAAAGTAATCGTATATCCGCGGTACCTTTTAGAAATATTATTACTCTTTTTACGAATAGCCAATGTACCGCAGTTCGCTTATCTAAAACACTTGATGCTATTTTGCCGCAAGACTTATATGTGGTCTACTTATCGTTTGTTAGAACAGTAAATTGCCCACGGCTTCGCGATATGATGGTGCACCGTGACAAACATCTTTAGTAAATCGGTTGTATTCTAACTAACTTCTACTGGGATTGATACATGAATCGCGTCTGTTAAATTAAATCTTTCGACAATATGCGCGTCTATATCATGGAATCCGGAACTGCAATCTGTCATGGTTTATATATTATACAAGTATTGCAACTGCTGGATTTCTTACATCTTTGCTTCTATAACAAAGCGCACACCTTGGTGAAGGATTCCTTCTGACAGAACTGCTTATACAAACTGATAAACAGTTCCAGGCAGTGCATGAATCCGTTTCAAGTTAAACACATTATTTGTTTGATTTATTTTGCTTTGACCGTTAAAGATCCTAAATGTATTGAAATTTATGATTATAATTTAGTTTTCGCTGAAATTACGATTTGGATGGCAAATGTAACTAAATTTTACGCACGACGGATATAGTCGCCGTGACACGAAATCCCGCCATTTCTCGATGACGGATATAATCGTGAAACACTGCTGACTAGTTAATATTCTTCGTCAATAGCTAATACTTCTTCTTCGATACGTCTTCACATCTAAAATGAATTATTATTTTGCCGATACAGCTCGCATCAATCCTTTCTGTCTTAATAATCTGCTTTGGTAAATCTTCTGTTTCCAATATATAAAAGCTGTCGAGTTCATAGACGGTATCTGCATCATTCATCGTCCTGCACACCACGCAACCAGTGATACGGTATCGAATTGCTCTCTAAATAGGAACACGAAACCACCGCGATTCGCTTCGTAGATAGCATGACAGGAAAATCTGCTTTTGATGGCTTTGTGCAAGATCTTACTTTTAGAAAACGAATAGGAAATCGGATCCTCGCAATTTCATTAATATTCAGCCTGAAAGGAAGTTTGGAACGATGTAATTATCCTTAATATAATATATTTTCCTTGTGTCCTTCTTACTTATGTTCTTTAATTTCGTGTAACGTTCAATGAAAGTTTAGTAATTATTTAGCTTTCCATCTTCAGTGATATTGATCATTTTTAAATGTTACTGAGAAGATTTCAAATAATTTTTTCTAGTCATATACACGTATTTACGCAGTACTTACATACATATACGAGCCATTGTGAAGCCAAATTGATTAACTCCCTTTATCGAACCTTTTAAAATTTTAACGTGGAAACGCTTAATTGGTACATACTTCTTCGTACTTAATCTGAATATTCTTAATAATTATAGTCAACTCTACAAAATGACAAAAAATTTTAGTTTTAATGGGAACCTTGCAGAAAGAATAGATCTTATTTCATGAACGGCTTTTCAGTCTTAGTTTTCGAGTTATTTCCAAAATACCAAAATGAGTACATGAAAGAAAAAAAATTTTTTCTCCAAGCATACGCGAAATTAAATTTATAAAACTAAAATTATATTTGAAGCTATTATATTGTTGTATATAATATAAAATTGAGTTAACAAATATTAATAACTGTAATACAAATGTCTATTATGTTTCCTGTCTTTGCAAAATTCTTTTTGGAAGATATTAATCTGAGAGTATAGGATTTTTATCGAATCATCTTATTTTTTATTAAATACATGAATTTTATGAAATTGGCAGCTTTGTAATATTATTATGCTTAGCTTTGTAATTCGCCCAATGCAAACATGGAATAGAATTGTTTCTATATTTACAAATAATTGACATTTGGCTTGTATCAGGGACAAACTTGGCAAATGAAAATCTCATTAATATTTTTAAAATGCAGTTCATCGTACACGACAATCGAGTGGAAAGCACGTGGCAGTAGTGCCATAATTATCAGGAGAAATATAATGTTCAATGAAATAGCGTCTATAATTTAGACAAGAGTGTATTGCTCATCCTAGGCATCGGATGCCAATTCTGAAGGTATGAAAGCTTTTTCGTTAGCAACGGTTACAACGAGCAATGGGAAAGTGAACATAGTGACCTATCGATAAAAACTACATAATGTTCTTGACGTATTCGTAAAGAAAGTATTGCGCCACAGAATACTGTTATACATGATAATTGCGACCTAGAATTCGATTTCTCTGTAATCGTTATAAAGTTTTCAACTGGAACGCTTAGCAAGGCAACTAGTGTCGGAGATTTAACGTGCCATACCTGCCACTAGGGCCTAATCGACGCGGTCCCTATTTCTAACATCCCTATCGGCTCTGGAGGCCGGACCCCGAGCTCGAAGGACGCAGCTCCCCCACCAAGACGTCGCCGCCTCTATCCCGCGATGTAGGCAATACCACTGCCCCCGCAAGACCAACTCATTTGGTCAACGCCGGAGTGGATTAGTCCCCACGGTAGCAGTGCAAGTCATACTGGTCATACTTGCCGTGAGATGACCCACTTCCCGAATAAGGCCCTTGTAAGCCTCGACCTGGATTGGGCCGACTCGGGTGCGTGGGGACGTCACTCCCCAAGAAACGCCATGCCATGGGCACACCGTTCCTCCCTGCGCCCCTCGCATACCGGTACCGGCAAAGCTGCATTCGTTCTTGCATACCGACAAAAACATTTATATTGTTCCTTGCATACCAACACATCACTCACATCTACACTTCCATCTACATTCACGCGCACACCACATTCACTCAGGTTCCATAGATCATCATACAATGGACATTCAGACAACACACGCACTCAATCCTCACTCACCGCACCGCAAGCACACTGTTCACAGTCACGCAATCCCCTTTTGCACAGAAACGCATCATTCATACTCCCATGTCCAACATCAGATAATATGCATACACATTCACTCCATTCTTAACACACCACATCACTCCTCTCCTCACGCATACCAGGTGCCACAGTGGTGATTCCATTAAGGCAGGCATTGCCTCCGTCCAGACGATTCGGCACACATTCAAACACGCATACGAAACCACACGCTGACATCTATTCAACATTTCTCTCGCATACTTCTTTTCCATTGTACCATACCATACACTCGATCCAAACATCACACACGCCACAAACAAACATTTATGTATCAGTCGCACAGCTTTCTTTCTCATACCCCATTTACACTTCAACACACGCCTCATTTGCCCTGTCACTTTCACAACCTTACTTCTCAAGTACTCTAGATGCACTCTAAAATTCATTTGCTCACTCACCCAAATTCCCAGATACTTCACTCGCTCTACATACTTAAGCAATCTACCATTCGTTCTCGCATTCGGTCTTCTATTTGCAGCCATACTTCCTTTCATCAACATCACAACTGTCTTGCCCTTGGACACAGATACTCACACACTCTCACCCCATTCACTCACAATTCCCATCCACTCCGTTCCCTTTCTCTCCAGTTCCGCCTCGGTTCTGTCCCTCAACAAGCAGCAACAAGTCATCAGCATACGCAACACATTTACACCCACAGTCACTCTGCCGCCACAGGAGCCTATCAATCATCAGGTTCCAAATGAACGGACCACAGATGGACTCGTGCGGACAGCCGCGCTCGATAATTCTCCATACGGCTTCATTTACACCAACCATACATGCCGTCCTGCCGCTGAAATAGCTCCTCCACAGAGCCATTTCGCGACAGCCAACTTGTTCCAGTCGCTCGATGACTCTCACCCATTCCAAGCTGTCGAACGCTTCTTTAAAGCCCACAAACACACCCAACACGTACATACATTCGCTACTATGCACACACTCTTTCACACTATTCCATGCACTGTCCGTCGATCGGCCAGCGTGAAATCCGTGCTGGGCCTCATTCATACTACCTTCCACGAATCGTTCCCATCGCGCAACCATCATTTCCTCCAGCGTCTTACCCAGCACAGACAGCAGACTAATCGGTCTATAAGACACAAGGTCCGATCGCGGTTCCGCCAGGGACTTCGGTAGAGCAATACATACTGTACTCTTCCATACAGTGGGAAAATATCCCTCCGACAAGCATGCATCATACATGCACTTCAGCCGTTCAGGAATGGCCTCCCATGCAGCCCTCAACATTTCAGCATTTATGCCATCTAAACCGGGCGCTTTCCTCGATCTCACTTTCCCAACCGCGACAGCCACTTCCTCCCATTTGAAACACTCTCCTGAATCTCTCGTTCTCCCATTCAAACCCACATGCTTGATCTCACCAGTGATACCTGCAACTGGGAAGAAACACTCCATCGATGCATTAGCGCAATCACTTCACGTGGACAGAATCACGTTCAAAGAGCTCAGTCTCTCCATCCCAATCTTTCCTCTGCAGACCCTGTAAACAGGACCCCATGGATCCATGTTAGACGATTCACAAACGAATTGCCTCCATCTATTCTTTTTTCTCTTCTCAACATACTCTTGTATTCATTCAACAATTTCTTATACTCCCGCAAGCGCTCGTGCACATTCACGCATCTTCTCTTCCTCGCACGTTGGAACATTCACCAACATCCTCTCACCTTTCGCTTCATTTCGTTTAACTCTCTTGTCCACTATACAATTCTCCTATCACACCAGCGCTTTTTCTCTTCCATTCGCTTTCCATTCGCAACATGGATCCATGAAGTAATCTCATCTATCAAATAGTCCACGCTTACATCTTCCAATACATTCAATCCATTCTTCTCGGCACATTTTACCAACTCATTAATATATTCTTCCCAGCATACGTCTTTGCATATCCATCTCTTAGACATCTCAGACACGCTCTCATCAGGCTCACCAGACAACCTTAGCAAAGGCAAGAAGAAATCGCTTTAGAACAAGTTTGACAGTGGAACATTGAAATTTTGCACTAAAAATACGTGAAGGAGGTCATGCTCGAGAAATTTGTGTGACAAATCAGCAGGCACCCAAGCGATAAGAATTTACTTAATAGATTGACCAGGCAACTTAATGATATTATTATCAAATTCAGAAATGTTAATATAAAGCGATACATCCGAAACCTTTCTCCACGCTCGGAATCCAATTACATTTTGTGGCAGGCTAGAAAGAAGCACAAATATGATTCGAAAAGAGGATGGACACTGGGCAAAAAAAGATGACTATAAACAAGTTTTTGCAAGACACCTAACATACACGTTTGTATCTACCTCTTGACATTCCAGTTACTCGCCAAGACTTCGCGACCGTAACAGAATGCCTGAATTTAACAACGCTGGTGTGTCAGAGCTGTCACTAATCCAAATAACAAGAAAGTTCTAGAAAATAGTGGTACAATCGGCAGAGTTACCCAAAAAGGCTGTAGTCGCAGTAAACCAAATATATAACGCAGTTACTGGACTGCAGTATTTTACCATTCAATTAAAGTTTGCAGAACTTATAGTAATACCCAGATCCCGAAAACCACTACGTGCATCTTAGGTATTATCCACCTTGCAAGCCTCTATCTCTCTTATCCATTTTTTCTAAATTACTACGGAAAGGAATCCTGAGTAGGCTCGCAATAATTACGATTAGCAATCATAAATGACGGAAATGTCATTCCTACGCACCAATTTTGTTCCAGAACAAAACATGCAGTACAGGAACAAATACATAGGGCAGCCGGTGCCATAGAAGAATGTTTGGAAAAATAAAAGGTTTTAGTTCTCTATCTTTTATGAACGTTAACCAGCAAGTTGATGAAGTATAGTTAATTTACTACATTGTTCCTACAAGTTTCTTAAAATCATATTTATCGGAATGTCGTTTCAAAGTCAGGTACAGTGGAAGTTATTATTGTATCCAGATAATTCTGGCTGTTGTCGCTCTGTCAAGTTTAAACAGTCGTCCTTTCACTAATTGAAGGCATAATGACAAGTACAAACACAACAATAAAGCTCTTACAGAACAACCTACGCGAAGTGAGTAACTGAACGGAATAATGGAAATTGAAGATTAATGCAAGTAAATCGACACACCTAACATTTAATCAGAACAATAACTCGTATACCGTGATACATCAGGAACGAAACATTACATAATGGCATTAATATTAAGAAAATCACACGATCACAAGGGTTGATAGATTTTTTCAAGTTCGTTGTCATCGTTTAAAAATGGGAAGGAAAATTGAAAAACCCGAACGATTTTGCCTCGAATAGGATTCGAGTCATTTTCCAAGAATCAAATTCCTTCATCATAATAGGTTGTAATGTGTATCCGTGTTTCAGCGATGCGGAAAAATAAAAGAAGCCCGCCAAAAGTTACAATTAGGTAATTGATTGTTTCGTGATTCTTGATTATTTCGTTCACTCGTCGACACTCTCTGTTAGCGTTTCATGTGAGTAACTTCTAATTTATAGCGCCTTAATTCAAAAATCCGTAGTATAGTATTATATTAGTAGCGCGACTAAGTTTCCGTAGTTTCTTGATCAATGGAAGATGGAAAACTTCCAGAGATGTACGAAAAATGATTTATTCAAAGTATCGTCATTCACTAGTTTCACATTATTTCCATCTTTCTGACAGTACACAAATACCGCGACGATAACACGTCGAGTCTTTGGACCCAAACCGTGCGTCCAACCAGTTTTGCACTTCTTCGAAATTGGTCAAATGTAGCCCAGACAAGCCATATGCCACCGACCGGAACAAGTGTACACACAAACGACACAACCTACACGATAAGAACGTATTCAGCTTTTTACCCGCTTAGTCAATAGTTAAACTCCTGATTTTTGTGCCACCTAATTAAAGACTATTGTCGTATGAATGCTTTAGCGAAGAACATTCAGTTTTCTCCGAGTTTCTGACTATCAGCGTTATTTTGAATGTTACGTCACGAGGGCTGCGTATGCATCGTGTTTTGAACCCGTGCTTTTGCGTATTCACTTAATAGGACTAATAATTTCTCTCGCTGCCGTTTTTGAATACATGGGAGAAAATTATACCTCGAAAAGTGTGTTTTGCAGTATGAAATATGAAGATCGATGATCTTCCGGATAACGTGGCATAAAACTAAAGATTACGGATAACGACGGAAGGCGGATATTGGTCTTACTTTCTAAGAATCCAGAACTACCTCTGCCTAAAGGATGGGTGACACTGAAAGATAAGAGAGTTTAAATATTTCTGTAGACACTATCGAACGTCATCTCTAAACTGATAGTATAAAATGGAATAAAACCTCTGTTGACCGAAAAATACATATGCGATCGTCTCGAATTTGCGGGACTGTGGACTGGAGTAATGTCATATTTATTGACGAATCATCTTTTTTGGCACGTACAATACTACAACACAGCTGGTCAACTAGTCACAATAAAATAGTTCAATGGTCGTTCGGAAATTGATTTCGTTTCTTTTAATTTAAATAATTTTCGATTTCATTTAATTTAAATAACTCTAAAATATTAATTGACCTAAGGAGGAAATATTAGGACGTTCGGAAATTAATTTCGTTTCTTTTGATTTAAATAATTTTCGGTTTAATTTAACCCTTTGCCCTCGAGGCATTTTTCGCTCGGGCGAACCAGCAACTCGAGACGATTTCAGCTATATTAGAAGAGCGTCTTTCAGGCTCTGTGAAATCATTTTATACTCAAACAAACGCATAACAATAATAAAATTTCGCCAATTTATTTATTTTTACATTGAATACAACAAAATCTGTTAAATATTACACTCTGTAATTTATTTTTGTGTGATATTTAGTGAAACCATCACCAAGATGCATCTTCGGTTTGTCAAGACACATATCACAATAATGCGAGGTTTCTCGTCTACCGCCATGCTTGTTATGGTGAAAGCAAACTTTGCAGTCCCTTTTTGCCCCTTTTAGCACAATATGGAGCTTTTCGTTGAGTCGGTGTTCATCGGTCGACGCTTGCTCACGATGCTTGGGATAGGGTCCTTTCAATTGTCCCATAAGCGTTTTTTGGAAGCGCAAATGTCTGGGTGGACTTTCCCCTCTTCTCCTTCTTTTCATGTTTACGCGGTATGTAGGAATTGATGAGGCAAATTGCCATGTCCCCCATAAAAGCTTCCGCCACCATTTTACCGTTTTTCGGAGAAAACAATACGTCGATGCATATTGGTTTACCCGATGAGCACCACCACGGCTCGACGTATTTAGAATATCCCGGTATCTGATTCAATTTGCTCCGCGAAAGCTATGATGGTTATATCTGCGAATGATAAGTACAGATTCTGTGGCGAGGGTTTATATAGCGTCGATCGCAGAGTAAGCGTCCCTGTTACAATATCGAATCGAGAAGACGGGTTTATTTTATAAAATTGTCGATAAATTTATTGTTCTTTAAGCAACACGGCGCCTGGAAATTTGCGTAATTTGTGTAATGCCATTGAGAAATTGGTATTTACACCAGTGGATAGCTAGGCAAGTTCGGGCCTTCTGTCATCAATGGGTCCGGTGCCTGGTCAGTTCTCCCATGGCCGACCATCCCTGAAGGATCCTCATAAATCCGCTTTCCGACTTTTCCTGTCGACCCTTTCACGCTGACATCTAAAAAAACGTTTTCATCGCGCTTAAATAAATTCGTTATGCGAACTGATACGTCGATTTCGTCTCGAATTTTTCATATTTTTTATTCGTTCGTTTTATTTCGGCCCTGACCTCGAAATATTCTAAACATCTCGAAATTTGAGAATACGTTCTGTTTCTCGCAAAAATTGCGATTTGAACAGCCGATGGTCGCTACTTTTTACGCGTGACGAGTGAGATACAGTTAAATGGTTAATGTAATTTTCTATTCGAATAATCTTTGAATATGACTAGCATTGGTATTTCACTTGATTTTGAAGTTTATGAAATCGGTGCAAACTACAATGAGGATAGTATCTGTTTTGGTTTATGAAATATAATAATATCGTTGAATTGTATGAGATTAGCGACTGTAAACATTATACTGTTTATATTAAATTATTATTAATTTGAAAGTAGAGGTATGTAGAGGTATGTGATTTGAATGAATTAGCTTTTGAAAGGTGAGTAAGTAATAAAATCATTGAGTCCTTGTACAATATTCTTCAAGACATTTCTCGTAACTTAACAAAATTTATAAAATCTGAGGAAAAATGTATTGCAAGAATTTTAGAAGAATAATTATAGTTTTAGAAGATTGATTTTATGGCAATTATAGTAAATTATTAATGGTTTAATTGAAGAATTGAATTACTAGTAACGAAAGTAACTATTTCAAAAATTCTTTCTTACTCTATAAATTCTCTTTATTTTTCATTTTTTCATTATAATTATTTATCTTAAAACAGATATATTCTCTTCAATCTTCGTATCGAAATAATATTGCGAGAATTTTAGAAGAATAGTTATAATTTTAGAATTACTTATTAATAAATTAATTGAGGAATTGAATTACTAGCAATGGTATAAAATCTTTCTTATTATGCTAAATGATTAGTAGCCAAATTAAGGACTTGAATTATTACCAACAGGTTGATTTATTTAAACGAAACGAAGGATTTTAATCGATGATATAGTTGCAGTTGTATCCAACTTTTTGAAGTAATCTGATTGCGAGTTTGAACATGATACTTGTGTCGTCGGTCCATTCCACGGAGGGAAAGCTAGTATTTTGAAACTTCCTATATGGAAGTAATGAAAATTATTAATTAACGTTCATTGGCTAACCTTCGTGGTTCACTTTAGAATACTTCCCACAGTTTCTAAATCTCATTTTGAAAGACCCTGTGTAGACTTAAAAATTAATATTGGATATGTTGAAACACCCTGTATTGAAGTAGATTTTTCCAATTAAAGTTGTTTTTAAACTATTTTCGTTGTAACTTTAAGAAAGATTTATCTACGATACCAATATTTTTTCCAAGTAACTAAAAAGTGGCCTTAATTATTTTTAAACGAGTAATATCGAAATAATAATTCGCCGTGTCTCCTTTCCACGAGGTTAATTCACGTCGATAGTTCCTCCTATTAATTAATTTCCGTCGATTAATTACCGAGATAGATTTTGAAATGTCCTATAGGCAAATAGGTGCCCTCAGTTTCCAAACCTCAAAACCGAAGTTTCGTTTCTACAGGCACCCTTCGTTATCGAAATGTTTTCCGGGAAGAAAATTTTTCAAGGAACGAAAGAAATGATAATCGACAATGGGAATATCGGGGGAATATGCAGATCCCGGCAGAATTTTCCATCGGAACTCGCGTAGATTTTCCACCGAGATTCTTGCAGCACGCGGTCCTGCGCTATCCCGATGAATAATCACGCCTTTCTGATTAATCGCCGCTGGTTCTAGTTCTCTCGAACCTCCTGCTAACCTTTCCAATTGTCCACTGCACACTTTGCGACGGGATCTTTACCCGAAGCATTACAGATATCTTTCGCAGCCTCGTTTGCTTCTCTTCTAACTGGAACTCGTAAAGCGCGCAATACCGAGTATGCTTTTCATCCGCCATCTGTTTAACCCTAGATTCGCGAAATAAAACGATTCAATCGCAAACTTTTCGCGGCGATGCTTATTAATTACGCATCGCACTTTCTGTATGTGTTTGTAGATTATGTGGATTAAATCGATAAAAAGCGCCGTTATTTATTATTAGACCTGATATTTAAATCTCCGAGGAATTTTATGTAGAAATTTAGAAATCTAGGTAAACGGTGACCTGAAGAAATACGTTCCACGTTACACAGGTGCATTGTGGGTTGTCTACATTCAGGTGCTGTAGATACGTGGAAACGAATAAAACTTTCGTTATGTAATGGAACGGTCGTTTTAGCGCTAAAAGCACGATATAGTTATAAGGCAATTAATTACGTTTCGAGATACAGGGGCACGTGACCGGCAGCATCGTGTAAGAGGTTATTGTCAGGAACAATTTGCCGACGATTGGCCGGAGAAAATGAATTCCACGTTCTCTGCTTCCCATTACGAGCTCGCGGCGCGGTTACATTTAAAAAGGAAAAACGAAAAGCACGGTCAGATCGCTTTGAAAACAGCGGTCGTGTATGAAACAAGTTCAGATAGGTTCGATTCGTCGATGCGAGCAAAGGAAAGAGAAAAAAAGAAAAAGGAATCATCGACTGTTCGATAGAAGCCTCGAAAGCTTAAAACAAACACTAGGAAACACGTGTTAACCAAACTGTTGCTAATTAATTTCTTTATAAAACCGCATCAGGGGCGAGGTCAATTTGTTCGAGAGGTTTCTTGACATAATGACATGGTTTTGAAATAATCCTAACTTTAAACAGTATGATGATTCATTTGGAAAAATCTTCGAGTATGAAATCATTGATTCCCAACTGACAAACAAATTGAAAAATAATTGGATTAACAAATTGGACCTAACCTTCTAACCTGAATAGAGAGGATTGCGTCTTGGAGAATCTTCGAATTACAAACGATAAACAAGTAGATCCTAACATTAAATAGTCGTAGGAAAGGATTAAAATCCTCGAGAATTTTCGAATTCCAAACTATAAATAAGTGGACCCTAACCTCAAACATTAGTACGAGGCTCTTCAAACTACTGTTCACGTGAATAATCAAACGGAGGACATGGATCATGATCTCTACGGGGTGAACCCCATGGGCGTCATAGTCGGTTACAGCCAGGCTATAGAATTAGACGAGGACCCGGGATAGAAATAAATGCGTTTCCCTGGAAGAAGGTGGGAGTGCTTGCACATGCGGCAAAGTAATATTCCTGTATGATTTACATGCCGAGCATCTATTAGCCTGTAAGTGATTCAATTTTCAATCTGTTCCTTAATGCTCGCCCCCTACCCCTTCTTTGCAAAGGGGGCCCCGTTTCTTATTTCCCTCGATTCGTTCACTGACACGGACGTATGTAAACGAGATAAAGACAGTCGAAGACGAAAATAATTTCACCCGAGGGGGAAGTAAATATTTGTTTGTTGATCTCTCGCGACGTGTCATGTGTCACAATCTAAAATAAAATCTAAAAATCATAAAAATGTTACAATCTATAAATCGAAGAATTTTACCGAAGATCTTCTAGAACATGACAATTCGTATTTGCCTAATCGCTTTTTCGAAGATTCTTCAGGGATTTTAGAGAAATAGAAAACGTCCAAATTTTTATTAACGTAAATTTAAATAAAATATACCTATATCTGAACACCCTATATTGATATATTACAAATGCAATTTAAAAATGTTATGACTAATAGCCACGATTTATAAATCGAAGAATTTTACCGAAGATCTTCTAGAACATGACAATTAGTATTTTCCTAACCACTTTTTCGAAGATTCTTCAGGGATTTTAGAGAAATAGAAAACGTCCAAATTTTTATTAACGTGAATTTAAATAAAATATACTTATTTCTGAAGATTTCTACGGATAGTGTGAAAAATTAACGGACAAGTATGTGTTAAGTTATGGTATTTTCAGTAATACATTCCAACCTTTTTGTGCATCTGATTTCTATTTAACTTCGAGGAACAACAAAAAAGAAAATAAAAAATTTATATATAAAGATAAACTTGTTTTAAGTAATTTACTTCGTTCAATAAAATAGAGAATAATAGCATTGCGTTTTCGGTAATTCGTTTCAACATTTGTGTGGATTTAATTTTTTTCAACTTCAGAAAGAAAAAAAAAGAAAATTAAAAAATTAACATATAAAGACAAAATTGTTTTAACTAACTTTATCTAATAAAAAAGTGAATAATATCTTTATGTTTTCAGTAATTTATTACATCCTTTTCGTGGATTTAACCTTTTTTAACTTCGGAAGCAAAAAAAAGGAAATTAAAAATTTACGTATAAAGACAAACATGTGTCTTAGAATCTTGTGACTTTTTGTACAACATAAAAATGCATTTATTAATAATTGTAGTTACCTCCCCTCGCCTTCATTTCCCAAAAGCAGTCGTTTTGACTGCTTGGGAAATTTTAAATAATCAAATGACTCTTATTATTGATTCAATAAATTTCTTATATGACGAATTCGGCTCTGTATTGAATTAACATTTTTTGTTTTTATCGATTACCGTTACATTAGGTATGTAATATGGTTACGTACATACAAGTACGCTTCCTGATTCGGTAGGTTAGGTGGAAGTTACATTGATGCTACTAGCATCACAGCTTTGTCTCCTTTCGTGTATCTCCCTGCTCTCCTCCTTGTTTTTTATTCCAAGTGAAGTAAATTTTTTTTACTGCTAATATTTACTATTAACCTGTTATAAAACTGTAAATAATATACACAAATATTAATTAAATGCAGTAATTTTGACTGCTTTTGGGCAATATAGATATATACTAAGTTTCAGTCTTTCTAGTGTTAACTAGCTGAGAACGAAACCGAACGCAAGAGGGATTCGCGGTGGGATTCCTGTCCGAAGCGCGACAGCGATCATGGCTGGGAGATGTGTGGATACAGGGTCAGGTTCGCAGCCGATATCACGAGATCTGCTAGTGCCGCTAATAATCGGTTTATCTACAGCGAAGCGATGACGAGATTAGAGGCTAATTTAAAGAGGTTAATTTCCCCGGGCCGCGCCGTGTCACGAACAGACGGGCCTCGCGTATTCTATTTAACCGTTTCGCTACGGGCGGGTTCTCACGAAACGAACGGCCGCGACGAATAGTTGTTACAGACCGTGCTCAGGCCTCGTTGTATTCCGAGTTGCTTTTTTGGTGTTTTCGAAAACAAAACTTGCCGTAAAACAGAGTATTTATAACGTCTTAATGGGCACAATTTTAATTGCGGTTTGAGGACAAATAACATTACGTATGTAAACGTAATAATATTTGTACTGGATTGCTCTTCTCAATATGATACAAGAATTGGCCGATTAGGATTCATCGTTAACCACTTGACATTTCATTTTATTTATTTAAATCGCCTTATTTTTGAATTGAAATAAGTTTCAAGTAAAACTTAAAAGCATAAGAGTTGCTTGGTAACAAAATTGAAACATAATTCGGAGTGCAAAGAGTTATTAAGCAATGACATTTCCACAACGTTGGGGAAGAAAACCAACCCCCCTTTTAAAAGAAAAATTTGTTTCTTCCTTTATTCATTTAAATTGCCATACTTTTCGGTCGAAGTAAATTTCAAATAAAACTTAAACATAAGAGTGTTTTGAGAGCTGCTGATAACAAAATTGTAATATAATTCGGGGTACAAAGAGTTATAAGCACTTGACCCAAAGTGATTCTATCGAACAACGGTGACCGAGAATTCTCGTGTTCGGAATATAATTTCCATCGGTTTATCCCGCTCCTGGAGATTCACCAAAAGAAGAAATTTCTCTGTCGGGCAACTGTTATTTGAAAGAAACCGGCCTCAGCTCTCCCGTTCTCCCCAGCACAGATAATCTCATTAATTATGTAATCGCTGTTCGTTAGCCCGCTGACTGCTTTCGTTTCGTCGGAGCGCAAACACATGCCCGGAGTCTCCCTTTGTGTCCCGGCTGTTTGTTCGCAGCGGGTGCATCGTGCCCGTCTTGATTATCGATCGCCTTGGTCGATTTAAAACGGTTAAATAGCCGAATATAACCGGCCCAGCGATAATCACGCTGGCGACAGACTCGATTTCGGGGATTTTCGACGCGCCAGCACGTGAACACCGAGGTGTTCGTGTGAATATCGAACCAAGAACAAATACGAATCGGTTTCCAACCCTTTCAGATATATCCGGCGATGATTATAAAATTTGAAAAAAAGGATCCGCATATATGCACGATTAGCAGTTGTATATAAATAAAAGAACATCGTATAGTTTATATCTCATCGGAATATGGACCATATATTTAGAAAGTGGTACAAGTCCATTTTCATTGGTTTTGAGAAAATTGAATGTGAGCAGATCTGACAATTAAAAAATATAAGTTAATTATGCGAAGTCTGGAAATGTTTGTACTAATTTATCCATATGTAATTTGACCATATAAATTTCTTTTAGGCAAATTTAACTAAAATAATTTCCAGACTGCAGATGGACTTACACCACTTTCGTAATCAGTCAATTGTAATTTAAGTCGTTTAATTTCAATTTTGAATATGACTATCACTTAAAATAATGTAGAATTGAATATCACTTAAAATATATCTCGTATTAATCCAATTTTGTTTATAAATAATAACAAGAAATAAAATAGGGTTAGCATTTTTTATTTTGAACGTCAATCATGTTTATATATTGTTAAATTTAACGCAAAATATTGGTATTCTTAATTATTTATGCTCATCATATGGCAGTGTTTTGAAATATTAACTATGCACAAGAGATTTATAAGATTTATAAGGTAATGCTGCATATCCTTATATTTTTCGTATGTAATAGGCTTGTCATCGTGATACAAAGGAGCCAGGGCGATTTTTTCAAATTTTGCTGGTCTTCCCCGACTTGTGGGTGATAAATACAGAGTCTTAAATTCTGTGTCCTCCATTGATGATTTATATAAAATAGTATACGGTGCGGTTTTGCAAAATCTCATTCAACATATTTGCAACCATTTTGTTTTTTCACCATTAGTGATTCTTCTTTTCTGTTTTCTAATTGCGGTTGTAGATTTTTTGTTGAAAACGATATTCTCTCGTTTCATTTTGTGTAAAATAGTAATTTGCGGCATGTGAAATGGAGCAATTGTGGGGCCACCGGTGGCCACTAACCCCGCTACCTGTGTACGGAAATTGGACTTACACCACTTTCTTAATCAATGGTTACGCAATTTCTTTTACCGGCAAATTTTAAATTCAACAATGCATTGGCATTTTTTAAGATATTAAATACTAACTAATTATAAATAAAAAGTTTATACTAATTTAAGCATAAATTACGTCATAACTCATTTTTTAAGGACTTATACCGTTTTCTAAATAAACGGTACATATAATACTTTTTTATACGGTTTGTAAAAATATAAAATTCCTAAATATATAAATAGCAATCGTTTTAGATGGAATTAAAAAAAATATTATAGACACATTTTCATCGACAAACATTTTTTATCCGATACAAAAGTTGTACAGTTTTCGTATCTTTTTGTACATAGTCATACACACGAAATAATATATCATAGTTCTTAGGTGTATATTGTTATAAAGCGATAAGCGCTAATTTTAGGAACGCGAATTTTTAAGTTCACGTTAGAGCTATCCATCTCGTAACATAAGTCTTCGTTTATAACCTTTTTGTATGTTTATTTTTTCTATGTGTATATCATTATATTATAGTTGCTGCATTAAACGTATGTTTAAAAGAAAAAAGAAAAAAAGATTAAGGGTAGAAAAGACCTCGCCTGGGACCTGAGGACGCGTTCAGGTCAGAATTTTATATCGACATCTCCGTTTGGTAATTCTAAAGACTACATTATATGAAACTACATTACATTATAACGCTTATAGCGGCTGTAGTTCTTAAACTCGCCGCTAGATGACTTCTAGGTTAAAGGAAGTTCGAGGCTTTCTCGCAAACTCTCGGCAAATTCTTCGTTTCCTACATATATCACGCCTAGACCTTTCAATAAAACCTTCATCGTTTAAGGTACTTTTAATTACGATTTGAGAACAAATAACATTACGTGTGTATAAATATAATAAGAAGCATATATCATACAGTGAGAGACAGACTAATAATATATATAGTGCGACTCAATATCAGAAAATTGTTTTCAAGAGCACATATCATAGACTTGGAAAATTCCAAAATAATATAGTGCAAAAAAAAATTGATATTTAATCGAATTTATAGCGACTGTCGTTCTCGGCCTTTTACGCCAGAGGTGTGACTTCTAGGTTAAAAGAGGTTTTTTTTTTAGGCTTTCTCACAAGTAGTCGGTAAAATCCCTCCTTTCATATATATCCCTATAATATTCCTAGACCATCCAATAGTTGGTATCCCACACATTTATACAACTATTAGAGTGTATCAAGGATTATTCTAGTTCTAAATCCACTTTTATATAACTAGCCTTTGGAATACGTAAAATGGTAAATTAATATTAAATGGTAAATTATAAGGATCTGGAGAAAAATTGTTATGGAAAGCTCTTTGAAAAGAGCTTCGAAATGCTTTGAAATCCTTACGTCATCTAAATCAGGGCCTGCTGGAAGAGTTAGCCCTTACTTATGAGTCCACTAACAGCCCAGGACGAAACGCATTATCCCTTCCTTTTTCTATCGTCCTTTTCAGCATTACAATTACACGGAGAAACTACCTGACTACTACGAATCGAAGGAGACCCCTACACAGAATGAAAGTTTGAAGAATGCGTTCTGAGTGTCTGAAGTATCTTGATCCTATCTAAAGGCCCCAGGATGCATGAGAATATGCGTGAATAAGAAGAAGGGAAAGGAGAGCCTGTGTATGAAAGAAAGGGGTGTGGGAGGAGTATGTATAGAATGGAAGTTTTTAAATAGGGGAGTATATGTACGAAGGCCAGTTTAATTTTAGTAAGCGAGTGCAGTAAGAGTTTCTGTTATGTAAGGGTGAACTTATGGTTCTTTAAGAAGAGTTTCTAGTCAGTTGTCTAATCAGTTTGCTGATATTTCAACAAGTTATCGTATTCCTACAAGAAGCATCGATAAGCAAGCATCCACAAATATTACGATCTACATAAATAATGTCTACATAGATAATATAATTATTATTCAAATGCAGGTATAAGAGTAATTAAATATCAAATATTCGAGTATATCGGAGTCAGTATTTAGATATATCGAGTGTCAAGACCTTAAACATCAAATGATGTCAAGCCCCTCTGTACTTAGATTGAAATGTTATTTGTAATAATAAATACCGAATTCTGCTGCCTAGATAATTGAGTTATGGCCGAAATAGGAGAAATGGCAAATATCGGGCATTTAGGCAGTAAAATTAGTGAGAGAAACAAAAACTATTTAAACTTCGAATGGTGTGGAACTTCTCTGTTCTTACATTGAAATATTATAAATCCCGAATTCTATTGTCCAGATAATCTGATATCGGGCATACGGATGGCAAAATTAGTGAGAAAAGTAAAATTTGTTTAAACATCGAATGGCGTCAAACCACTTTAAAAAATTGGGTTGTTCGGAATGTAATATCGTTTTTTTCCCAACGGAGGACATAATTGTATTATTTCACAGCCAACTTCACGCTTATGCCGCAGAATCGTTATATATTTAGACAGCTGATAGAGCAAGGCTTGTTTGTGAAAAATTTTAATCGATTCGTCGCTATATTTTTTAATCGGTGCCCTAACAAAGATGGAAAATCGAAAGCGACATTTTCGGCGTATTTTACTATTTCACCATCGAAGAGGTGAAAATGCGATTGAAACGAGGCGAAAATTACGCGATGCGTACAGGGAAGATGTATCGACCGAACAACAATGACAAAATTGGTTTACAAAATTACGTTTGGGCAATTTCGATGTCGAAGATGCACCACGTTCTGGAAGGCCCGTCGATGCCGATGAAGACGAAATAAAGGCATCAATAGATGCAAACTGGCGAATAACAACTCGCGAGATTGCCGAGAGATGAAATTTGTCGGATTCGACCATTCGTGATCGCGTGAAACGTCGCTCTAAAAAATCGTGTTTCATTTTCACCAAAAAAAAAAAAAAAAAAAAAAAAGTAAATGCCTTTTCGAACAACCTAATGTTATTATAAATCTCGACTTATATTATCCATGTAAATGAGTTATGACCAAAACAGGAGAAACAGAACAGCAAATTCAGGTAGGGCGAAGTCAGTGAGAAGTAAAAATTCCTAAAACCTTGGGGTACGGAGCAACAAGTGACGGAAAAGAAGCGCGAAAGGAAAAGGAGAAAGGAGAATTTCAAACCTCGTTGGATTCTCGAATTCGACAGCTCCCGAAACTTTTCCCGGATCGGGAACAATCGGGAAACTTCGGGTTCACGCATAAAATTTGCGCTATTGCTCAGATTGGGATTCACCGATGTAAAGTAAAACAAGCGCTATCGCTCCGTTTGGGATTTCGTACTCATTTAGAGAAAACGCGATAACGCTGTTTGGGACTGTTCGACAGTGTTTCTTCAAAACCGTCTGCAACTCAAACGGCTAAACAACTGGAAGAGCTATCGTGTCCATCAGCCTGCCCTTCCTACCACTTTATAATCGGCCTCGGTATTTCCACGGTTAATTTTATAGTTTGCAAAGTTTTCTATCGCTTTATTTTCGAAAACATTTTCGTGTTCCGAAACGCGAGAAGGTTAAACCCTGATTTATCTAAATTAACCGTCGAAGAGTAAAAATAGTGGAATCGTTCGTCTGGAAAATATTAAGAATCTAACCGATCACTGACGAGGGTTATAATCGCGTCGCGGAACATCAAGCAGTGTTTCAACCGCGGAACAACACCTTCGTCCAATCGCGGAAGTTAGTTTCCTTCTAATGCGCCTACGCCTGTTGGGATAATCGCGAGTATTATCAAGGAAAACAGGCAATTTGAAACGGTTGCTCAAGATTAATTTACTGGGCAACGCGAGTCGTAGTCGCGAGACGGCCTTGTATCCCCTAGGAATTACAAGGAAAATGGCAACTATCACCACGAATTCAGATTAGACTATGCTGATTTCAGTTGTTCGTATTCTATATGCTCTGACGGATCACCAAAGCGAATTTTGACGCTGAATCGTTGATATTTCTCAGTGAAATCTGACTTTCGTAATCATTTCAGCCGTCGCTGATGGAAATCAGCTAATTTCGTAGAAATATGAGATGCTAACCCTTTACACTCGATAATTTTTTCGTTACTGGCACATAGTAATTCGAAAAATTTTACCACAAAGTTAACGATATTTTTAAAACGGTAAATAAGAAATCCTATGAATATTAAGACATGCAATTATTTTATCTCGTTATTCCACGCATCGGTGAGTAATTTTAAATATGATATAGCAATTAGTATTTATCTATAGAATCTGATTGAACACAAGAACTGAACTGTAATCCTATTATAAGCCCTTCGCGTGCCATTTAGCTCTACGAAACTCGGCCGCAAGCGGTAGGCGTCAATGCGCGTTAAAGAATCCAGACCAGACTGATAAATAATAATTTAATAGTACTATGGTCAGTTTTACGCGATACTACTGTTGAGGAAGTAAACTTTTGCTTTCCTTTTACTTTCATAAATATTATAAATATCTTAAAGATCAGAATTGGCAAACAATCACTCTGCGAGTTTGGTTTGTTATGTTTATGTTTGGCCCGACTATCTCTTCGCGAGCCTTGCTCGTTATAATAATGTTTGGGCCATATCTTCATCACAAGTCAGACTCATTAAAGTACGGAACGGGTTAACCGTTTGAGTGCCAACGAGCGATTATGCGCTTCTTCTATTTTGTTCGAAAAATACCAGCGTTCTAGATTTCAAAGCAGAAATTTAAAACAACGAGACAGTTGATAAAAGATCGAATTTTAATTTCAATCTAACATTTGG
>NW_027470879.1:0-31722 GCF_051020765.1 Lasioglossum baleicum | reverse complement strand
TGGCAAACACCGATGATTCGCGAGATAGCAACGCGATACGACGACGACACGGGTCCAGCCAGCCGGAATATTTCGCAATTTTTCCCGCGACCGTGATTAAAAACTGGGAAATATCTTCCTTTGACCGCGTGAAAGCTAACTATGGAAATAATAACACCACTGTTCCATGTAGCGTTACAAATCGAGATTGCACCAATCGTCCGCTAACTGAACTCGACGGTAATAACGTTCCCACCAAATTGTTCGCCACGTTCGGTTAATTTAGTATTAATAAAACGATCTCGAATTTATCCTGGACAAACGACCGATAAACGGTTCCGGCGAAATTGACTGCGAAAGAAACGAGAGGGGCGTGAGGAAAGAATTTGGAAAAATGTAACCGAGGTGAAGGAATTTCCAAAGAATGCACGAAGGAAAAAAGAAATAGGGAACACTTCGCAAGTATTTCAACGCCATATTTCGAAAGGATTCTCTGACCCAAAAATTCGGATTTCAATGAACGGTTGCGTGTACGTAAAGCATAACGAGGTACGTGCAAAATAATTTGTTAAACGATTAAAGTTGTAACCAATTTTCTGCTCCTTATACTGTAAAAATAGACAAAATCGCGTTGAATATTAGTTCGAAAATATCTCGGTAATTATTCAATCCAAGTCCCACTTTGCGTAATACTTTTTCACGCGAAATTTGACGATTTAAGCGAATTTTAGAAAAATATCAAGCAGTCTGTTTAAAAAACTGAAAGTGACCGTAATACCTCGATAAAAAAGTAAGTTAATAAAAGACAGGTTAGAACAGCGTATGCTACCTTAGTTACCGTGCAACTTTTGTTTGAAAATATTTTTTGGCACAACGTATATACATATTTTTTAATTACAACTTATTGCAGGTTAACCCTGTCGAGCATTTCTACACTTTTCGTTTAGGCGTTTGACGTTTCTCGTTTAATTCAGGAATATTTACTACTACGCGAACGTGTTTCGTTTTACACGTGTTTTGCCAGTATTTGAGCCTGTAAAACGGAAGAATGTGTGTATTCATTTGTCCATTCGTTTATTTCTTTATTCGGTTGTTATAGGAGGGAGGTATTTCCGATACCGGAGTTTCGTGATAAATTCAATCGATTTTGTTTTCTCACTGAAACGATTAACATGCGCTGGACGCAAGAATTATCGCGGGCTGCGATGAATATTCAAACGTGGCACGTATAAATAATAATTATTAAAATGATACGATGAAAATAAGGAAGAATATATTATTACGATTCTGTCTCGACGTTAATTCCGCCGGAGGCAGTTACACGTTCGGATGAAGCACGCGTATCGATTTGCGTATATTTCCGTCTGGCAAGTCCTGCGGAATTTGAATTTTAAAACGAAGAACTGCATACGTGCCTGAAATCAATTGCAAATCGGTAACACGACGACCTAGCGTATCGGCAGTGCAAGTATACAAGCACGCGTGCGTGGGAGCAATATGACTCATAAGTCTTTAATTACACACCGCGATGTAAACAGGAGACGTAAAACCAGCGATCGCGTCGATCTGTGGAATGAAAATGACAACGGGTAAAGAATTTTCGAAATTTTCGCAGAACTGTCGCAATATCCGGAAACGTATAAAGCGGAACGCAAGCCGGAAGAATTGCCGCATCGTTGAAAACCCGCGGCTCGTCGGTGTCTCAGTTATTAAACCCTGCCAAGTGACGTTAATTCGATTTCGAAACAAGCGATCGTATTACGAGCATAAATAACGTCCGCCGAATTCGCGATGAACTAATTACCAGGATTTCCTCTGGAAAGAGACGCAGTTCGCAGAGCAGCCCGATACCGGGGAAAAACGAAAATCTAATATATAACGCTACAACGAGCTCGTTCGCGCCGGAAACGTCCCCATTGGTCCCGGGCTAGCGCGCGCTTCTATTCCCGATTATTCGAATTTTAATTAAAAACAAAGCAGCCGATAGAGGATCCGAACCCATCCCATGGGATCCACGCGGCCCCTTTGTCCCCTGCGCTTTTGTCGGAACGCGAGATTCGGAAATATACGTGCGAATAAATATCTGGAAATAATCGCGACACGACAAAGTGTTCCCCTGGATAATTCTTCCCCGGTAACATCTAATAGTAGAACGCTATGGGGGTCCCAATTATTCCCACGGGGTCCTCACGATCCCTTTCCCTCGTGCGTTTCCATCGAAATGCGAAATTCGGAAAAATACGGGAAAATAAAAGTCTGAAAATAACCGCGACACGAGTGATTTACTTTTGCGGACTCCCCTGGAATTACGAATCTAGAAACCACCCCTAATTTTCGCGAGTATCGTCTGATAGTAAAACGAATCTCTATGGAGGTCGCGATTATTCCCATGGGGTGTCGTCGTGATCCCTTTGTCTCGTGTATTTTTGCAGAAATGAGAGTTTCGGTAATACGAAATACGCGCGAAAATAAATATCTAAAAATAATCGTGACACGACAGATTTTCTTCTGTCCAATGGAAATTACGGAGAGAGACTCGCGTGGAATTATCGATCTAGAAACCACCCCTGATAATCGAATTTTAATCAGAAAAATGACAACTTCACCTTCGCGTGATTTTCTCGGTAAAGAGGATTCGGTAATACGGTGATATAAAAGAACAGAAGCGCGTTGCGACCCGATTTTTCAGCAAACGAAAAATACGCAGGCGACACGTGCCGATTTATTGACCCGGGAACGATGACATTTGACCCTACGTAACTCCGGTGACGTAAAACACTAAGGCTTTACGAACTCGCCGGTGCTTCTTTCTTTTCGACGCATCTAGCATTTTCTAAAAATGGCCACCCTTCTTACGACGCACGGACCGCTCGTTCCTCGCGAATGCCGGAATTTTCAGCGGGTAATTACCAAAGCTGCAGCGAGTAATAATTTTTCTTGAAAAGACGAGAAAAGGAGGAGGAATGGAATGATTTAACGCGCTCCTTTATTCGTGTACCGTGCACGCACCATCACGTTTATCGCGTTTATTAATTTGACGGATGAGTTGCTCCAGTTATACGATAGTAACAGATTTAATTCGCCTATATCGAGTCTGTCGATAAAAGAAAATACGCGATTTCTTTTACCCGTCGATCCAACGGGTGTCCGTAGAAATAGCCGTACGAAAACGTTCTCGGGATACGAAAAATACCGCGAAATACCAAGGACAAAGGTACCGGAAGAAAAACGAGAGCAGAATCCACGCGGAAGAAAGAGAAATATCAAATAACCTAAATTCCAACGGCAACGCAGAGGTAACCTATAAAACCAGCCTTGAAGGGCTTAAATTATTCATCGTTTGCTCGATAAATCGACGCAAGTCGTTACCCAGTTGCACCAAATATTCCACCGATAATTCCCCAAAGGGGAGAGAGAGAGAGAAAGAGGGAAAAATAAAAATAAAACCGTGTATCCCAATTAAATTCCCTTCGCCACAGGTTCAACCCTCGCCCCGAACCATTTAACCTCCCCCTTTTCCCTTCCAATTACACTGCTCTTCCATTCCATTCTCCAAAGATCCATCTGGCGTAAACCAGCAAAATCCAGCCGTAAAAACGAATTACCCGCGTATTCGAAATATCGTAATGCGTAATTAGCAAAGAGACCGGTGCCCCGGGTTTATTTAGCCCGGGTCTATTTAGGCGTTCGTTTACGCGAGATTTCTAGCGGAAGGCAAATAGAATCGATTTCGGGGTGAGGTTTGTAAGAGAGAATAATGCATGGAACGTCGTTCGATCCATTATTTAACCGCGGCGATTATGACCGGTTACGAAGGACGCTGAATAATGCGGCCAGCTGTTTTCCGTACAATGGAAAATGAATGCGTAATGCGCGTATCGGCCGTGGAAATTACGTTTGCTAATCGCGAAGAGAGGGGAGGGCGATTATGCCCGGTCAGAAATCCCGGGGAACAGGAAACGAGCTCGGCTATTATTTAAAAAGTTCGTCGCGGAGCAGGCTCTCCGGTTCGGCCGAATATTCAAACATTCATGGGGCCGCGTTTCGCTATGAAACGGCTCGATCGTTTATTAATCGCGAGGACAAGGGCGTGGAAACGAGATCGCCGGAGGATCGTTTGGATACCATGATTCCGATTCCGAGGGACAAGGCCGGCACTAGAGGTGGATCGCCGGCCATTTTGCCGGCTCTCCGAGGGGTAAGAAATTATTTCCCTCGTTCTTGAAATCACACGATTCCGAGAGGGACGGTTCCCCGTGTTATTAAAAATAACAGGGACGTATCAGCAGAATAACGCGGACCTCGCGGACCCCCGGGCACGCGATTCCTCCGTATGCCGGCTGTATTTTCAAGGTATTAAGGCGCGAAAAATTCAAATCCCTTGATCCGGCACGACACAAATGAAATTTCAACTGCAGATAAACGGAACGCAATTTGTACCGCGGTTAAGGGTTCATACGTTGCTGCGAGACTGTGTAAATACACAAATGTCGGTTAATTCGTGATTTATACGGGACAGCATACCGTTCGGATTGGTTGAGTTATTGCCAGTGAGACGAATTGGAAACGAGGCTCAAGTCCGAGCTTATTTTTCTCCATAGTTACCTCGTTGAAATTCTAATAGTGTAATAACGCGTTGCGGAAGTAGCAAACCATGAAAAGAATATCTAAATTTAAGAATATATATGTAGAACGTTTAAAAGGAATATTTGAGAAATACTTGGAAAATAAAAAGAAAGAAAAAGTGGATGTATATAATTGAAATAATAATAAGAAGAATTTACAAGCCATAAAAAGAATACTCGATTCTTCAAATTATTGCAATACTGCTTAAAAAAGATAGGAAAAAAAGAATAAATACAAGATGACCACCACAACTCGAATAACCATTTTCAAAGTTTTGGTTTAAAATTCCGCATTCAATGTTATCGCATTGATCACTCGATTGCGTGACATTTCTCCTAATATAGGTATAATTAATTACTCGATATTATCTCTCGTTCCATTTATTTTAATACTCTTCTCTCCTCATTCTACCCATCGATCATTTGACCAGTCGTGGTAGATTTATCGCTAAAGAATACTCGAGTCATCGACGCATATAATCCGCTTAAAAAGAAAAGAAGGAAAGGCAGTTGCACGCCATTCTCCAAGTCTAACCGATGCGAATACGAAGTAACTAGAGTTTGCACTTTCATTACAAGATCCATCCGAGGATCAGGCTTCGATCGATATTCTCCCTCGATTATTATTACAGCAAGCGTGTACACATACAACAACGTCAGAATACACACGACCGACAACGAAGCTAACCGTAAAGATGACAGATACAATTTAGGAGATTCCATTATTCGGAGTAACACAGGCTGGCTGATAGAGAAAGGCCGATGGGTTAACTGGCTAACTGTGTTGATTATAAAAGTAATCGCTTTAAGCGAGTTTGCATCTGGCACAATCCAGTGATACGGACTTCGCTGTTTGTCGGTAAATTGAATCACAGTATTCTAGCAACGAGCATATTTACCACGACCGTTGGTGCGAATGGCGAGCAAATCGAGCGAATGATTACGTTAGATTATGAGAAAAATGACTTCTTGAAATACATATGGAATTTTTTAAATTCGTCATGTTACGTATTTGTTCCGATTTCCTTACGCGAGACTCGCATGATATCCGAAAATTAGCCAATTAGCCATTCCAAGCCTTCGTGCTCGAGAGACGACCCTCACTCGCTGTTCAACCAAATATCGAACATGAAATTCAAGGCAACCTATCTACAATTTCTCGTTTACCATTGTAAAAAATATCTACGACCTGGTGACAACAAATCTTGGAATTTCTATCCTTTTCTAACGAAATATCGTCGAGTGCTAAGGGTTAACGAGATATTCTTGTCCTTTGCCAATCCATATCCCTACGCTATCTCGCAATAAACGGATTTTACGATGCACGAGCCACCTAGTCAGCCGCGATTGGCTGGCCTCTACCCAGGAGAGGTCTGATCCGGTTCCGCGACCGCAGCCCTGTGCAATTTCGCGAAAAACCCGAGCCCGAAGAGACAGGCGACTTCTTCAGGGCCGCGAGTCGGCTTCGAAACGCGCGCAAGAGAATCGCGGGATTCATTATTCACGGCTTTGGCCCCGTTTTCACCGGTGTTCCTAATGAAAGATAAACATAATCAATCCCACCGTGGCCGAAAGAGGGAATATTATATCGGCTGGCTACGTGTAATTTCGTGCCCTTCCCGGCCTAAACTCGCCACCCGTGTTTTCGTTTCATTATACCGCGCCCCTCTGCGCGTCGCCGCGGTCATCATCCCGCTAATTATCCGTTCAAAGGCTCGAATCAACGTCCCCTACCTCGAACCACCCCCTCGAGCAACCCCTCGGTCTGTCCGCGAATTTTTCTGGCCAAACGAAACAATCGTCCCGGTGTCGGCTCCGCAGAGCAAACGTCGCAGGGTCCTGGATGGATCGCCTTTGGCTAGTCCACCACTCGTGTTATCCGACTGCAATTCGCGTGGAACTCGAGCAGAAGGACTAGGGCTCGTTTCATCGGGAAAAAATAAAGTGCTTTCGAATATCAGCACGAGGACAATTACTGCAAGATCGATACAGGTATCGTCACTATGGGTATTACTCGAGAAGCTACGCTTTTTCGTAGCCTGGAGAGTTATAAAAGCATATTTTATTTGAGATATTGCACTTTTAAGATTAACTCAAGTCGCTTCTAGTTCTTCGAATATACAGGGTGATATCACAATGCAAACTTCGTAATAGAAACCTACCAGAAATCCAATATTAAGAACTAGTGTTATAATTTATGAGAAATAACGCGTTGAAAATAAAATTCGTAATTACTCAAATATTCGTTACTTTCTTTTCCTCTCACAGACATTCGAACCACGATCAAATCTTCCTGCGTGATTAATGATCAGTCACTCCGTGTTACTCATCGGAGGAAATTAATTGATACAGACGCCATTGCAACTCGATCATAAATTTTACTCGGAAACAAATTTGCGTAGAGAAATACGCGGAAAAATTTGTCTTCAAAGGGTCAAGATATCATTCGCGTTTTAACCAACAGGAAGTGGACGACCGGTGGACAGAATTGCATGGTGATAATCGAAAAACTAATTACCCATTAAGCACGAGGACAGGTGGTTACGAGGCGTACACAGGCGGAACGCGCGGAAGAATATGCAGCGGAATTTGGCGAGATCGGTCAGCTGCGAATGTTAATAATTTTCACGCACGCAGGTCCGAAACGCGTGTTCGCAGCGCGAATGAATGACGTTAATATTGCATTACCGGCCCTTTGTCTACCGGGTGGCTGTCCGCGTTTGTTGGATTTCCGGCAGGGGCGGCCGGGGCCGATCGAAAAATCATCCGACACCGGCTACGGAATTACCGAATCCACGTCACAAGCCCCGACGTCACGAGCATCGAGCCCGCTTCCACGATAAATCGACGCTCGGACGCCGCTACATTTGTTCAGCGTCCCCTAATTAACAGCGTTGCCCGGTCGAATAGAAAATTACACGATCGAGGAGCCACCTGCGAGTGACGTTCCAACCGGGCTAATGACGTCCGGCGCGCGACTCGCGAAATTAATCACCCAAAGGCGCCGCGGATCTCACCCCCTGCGAAAAAAACGCCGCGCCGAATCTTTCAGACAAAGAGATTACGCCCCTTTGAGCGGAGAAACGAGTTTCGAGTGACCTCAATCGACGTAGGGTGTTACGCGCGACCCTATTCGTTTTTTAACCCCTACGTCTATGAAAAAAACCGACGGCGAATTTTTGACACAAGGAATTCACCTTTTTACGGGGAAAGAAACGCGTTAGGAGTAACCTGAATCGATGTGGGGATGTTATAGCTGTTATGGCTCTATTTGTCCAATCGCTTTGCGAACAAAGTCGACATCGAATTTGCAAAGCAAAGAAATTACGTCTCTTTGAGAAGAGAAACGAGTTTTGAGTAACCCGAATCGACGTAGAGTGTTATAGTGTTATGATTCTATTTGTCACGCTACCCCTATTCGTACGAAAAAATTGGACACCGAATTTTTGGGGCAAAGAATTTACGTTCTCTTGGGAAAAGGATCGACACTCGCTTCATTTCCATTCGGAAAGCAATCCGAAGGGCGACGCGATTTAGGAAAGCGTAGGGCAACAAATTTTTCCACGATACGCAAAACATGGCGAGGAAGAGGAAGAGAGAGTAGGACGAGAGAGAGAGAGAGAGAGAGGCGAGAAGAGGAGACGAGAGTAACAATTAACAAAGCCCACAGACCGTACGAATCTCGCCTAATTCACGGTTGCACGATGGCCACGCGCGAGAACGCGGATCCCTTAATTTACCCTTCCGCCAGCGGTCTCGTGCCACGGATTCGCGGCAATTTATTTATCGGAACGAGAACAGTCGCCGCTGGCTGCGGCACGAATGCAACATAAATCACCGGCGAGTATAAAGCGCGCTGTGCAGGCTGCGTAACGAGAAAAGAGAGGAGGAAAAAGTAGCAACGGAGAACAAGAGGAACCAACCGATAGATACGGCGCGAGAACGAGGTCATGAAAACTTGTTACACTTCCCTCTAATTCCGCCATAGTCCGTTCACGAACGTCCAGGCTGCCCCTTTCCGCACGCCATGTTTCGAGAGACGCGACCGTCATAAAGATTTTCGACAGAGGAAATCAACGAGAGATGCTGGTCATCGGTGTCGCTCTGACACGTGCGAAAATTCCATCGATCATTCGCAATCGAAACCTATAACAGAGTCTATCGAAGCTCCCGTGCTCGGCGATGACACGCAAAGCGTGAAGAAACGTAGCGAAAGTTTCTGATAAACGAAATCGACAGCTGAGAAGCATTAATAAATATCAGAGTGGCACTGACAAATGCAAATATTCGATTAATACTCGATTCACCGATCTCGATTATAATCGAATAGGAAAAAGAAAATATAGACTAAAGAATACGCTAAAAATTAATCTTACTAACGACGAGACTCGGGATTTATTCTAATTCATCGTGGAAACGAAGATTATGAAACAAATATTACAATATCGCTAATAAGCGTGTAGTTGCCGCGATGCTAAGTCAGATGCAAACTATTCCGCTGGAAAATCGACGATTTTAATATCTATTGAAATAAATCAGGGACCCAGAGACAAAGATCGCGTCGTGAAGCGTGCGCGTGCCTGTTCGCCGAAGAATAAAGGAGAAAAAAGGATGTGGAAACGAGGAATGGCTGGAGAAAAACCGTTCATACGAGCCTCTCAGCTGCGAATTTTCGCCGTGCAGATCGTTAATGTCGATAACGCGGGCAGGACGCGATACAACGAGGTCTGGTCGAGGCTTCCTCCGCGGCTATCTGCGTTCCTCATCGATGGCCACGCCGCGAAGCCTCGGCCGCGCGAAAACAACAGGTGACAGGGGGTTGGAATCGGCTTTTGCGGACAAGACCGCCGCCGGCCTTTTCCATACACGTTCCTGCCTCCATTTAGTCCGACTTTTTTCTCATTTTTATCGGCAGAATCCTTTATCGAGAGGAAAACGCGCCGGGGTGGACAGGGGATTAGATCTTCTATTTAGGGGTGGTTGTTCTCCCCGAGCTTTTGTTTCCTTCGCCGCTGCTCGCGCCAAACTACTAGCAAGCAGCAACTGAGCGATATTTAGGTGAAATTCCGAGCTGGAACTAGAAGATACCCCTTTCGTTCCGAAATTCCAGGACCCGATCATCGGGTCCTGATAAAGAGAAGATGGACCTGATCTAATTGGTCAAAGCGTTCGATTTTTTCATCTTATTGGACGAAGTATAAACTGGAGGATCAGTTATGCCTGTTTTTCTTTCTTCTTTTTAACATTCCGATATGTCGTTTTTGTTCTTAATACTCCTCGCGCGTAACTCGCTCGAGCGGTAACCCATCAAGCCTAAATACAAGCGTATCGCGAGTTCCTCGAGCAAATCTGCCGGAAATCCTCGATTTACTCCTTATCCAGCGAAACCTCCGACGGATACGTTAGAATATTCGGAAAGAAGATTCATAACGCGGATGTAGCTTAGAAACCGGGTCAAGCGGGCTACACACTCGCGTAAACTTTTTCTATTATACGCTGAACCCGTCCCGCGAACGCATTCATCATGCACGCGGGCATAACTCGTCTTTCAACCGCGGGCATTCGGATTACACGACACGCGAGAAATGATAAAACAACCGGTAATCCGCCACGAACTATGCCGAGTTTCACGGTTACGCGTACACGAAAATCGCGGTTAAAAAGACGAGAGGAAACGGCGGAATAGGAGGATGAGGATGAGGAGAGAAAAAAGAGGAAGGGAGGAGAAAAGACGTTTGTCCCGCCATCCGCGAAATTCCTTTACATCCGCCCTGTTCCTCTCAGCCGACCGGGATGCTCCATTATACCTGCAAGCTCTAATTAAGGACGCGGCATAAAAACACGCCGGGCCCGCCGGAAACAAAGACGTCCATTCAGTTCGAGACTAAGTGCTGCCATAATTTCGCGCACGGTCCCGGCTTCTCTAAAAATACGCTTCAAAATTTCATTCCGCAACCCTCTCCCCCCGCTGCGCAACGGCTAAATATTAACAAGTATAATTACGCCGGGCGAACAGACGCGAAACCCTTCGTTCGGCCCACCCTTCGATGTTCCATTGTCCATTTTCTCCCTCGAGTTTCTCCCCCCGGACCACCCTCCTCTTCCGCGGTTTTTCTCCGCCGGGCCGAGAATCGTATTAACCGCCGCTTTAATCGCGCGTCCCGACGTCCCGCGGCGCCGTTTAACTCGGGAACGCGATAATTCCCGATACTGCCGGCGGAATCGCGCCTCTCGCCGATAAATCGCCGCTTGTCGATTAATTTTCTAATTAGCCGGTGGCGCGTTGCCCGAGATCGGCGTCGTCGTCGCCATCTTGCGCGGAATGCGGCTCCTCCGCCGGGAATTCGTGCCCCCCTCGCCCCCCGTGCCTTTTATCATTCTCCGCTTCGTCTTTCGGACCAGTTTTCCCCTTTCGTTCCTTCCTTTTTCCCCCTTTTTCGCCTCGTCCCCGTACCGGATTCCCGTCGGATTGCTTCCTCTTCTCGAGCCGGCCGTAATTAGAATACGTTGCAACGTATTCCACGACGGGGAGGAAGGTTAATTGCATCGTTTAGTCGCAGCCGGGTGGAACGCTTTAAGAAATTTCTTCTCGACTCTCTCTCTCTCTCTCTCTCTTTCTCTAGCGCGCGATTTTTCGGTCGCGTCCGGTTTCCGATAATTCTACCGACGCAGCACGCTAAGGAGCAACGAAAGAACTCGCGCGAGTACTCCCGGAACGGTATCGCAGTTCTTTATCGCGATAATTGGGCACGGGGATTCCGAGTGCGACTTAGCTATCGATACGTTTACTCGCGCTTGCGATATTCTTTTGTCTCCTCGTCTCGGGATGGAAGTACGCGGAAATTACACGTTTTGTTACCTCGCAATTCCCATAAACTTTGCGTGTAATTGACACGGATATTGGGTGTTTTGGAAAGTTCAGTTCGCTTATAATGAAAAAGGAAGACGCGTCTACCATTGTTACTCGAAGAATTCGAGCAATTCTTGCTTTATACCTGCTTCGGTTTATCAAGAAATTTTGCAGAGAGGCAAACAGATGGTAATCGATAGTTCCTAGCCTGTCTTTGCAATTTTCTAGCGAGTCGCCGAGGCAGCTGACTAATCTCGTCATCGATAGACATAAGCTGCTTGTCGCCTGTCTACTCTAAAGATCGCTTGCATATAAAAGTATCGAAGAATTAAATATAAGCACGTGAAAGTACCCTACAATAAATCTGATCCTACGATTTCTTTTTGCAAAGTGACTGCTGTTCGAAGATTATATAAATAATCGCGGAGATTCGAGTGATAGTATCAACGTTCTTTGTAAATAATTTTGTAGATTCGAATAGTCCTGGGAACCATCCCGATCGACATTGCGATGTGCAGCAACTTCCTCGCGATAGACCCGGGTCAGAGTAATTTTTCTTGCGCGTATCTTGCCAATTACTCGGTCGCGGAGGTGTTTAAAAATTCATAGCCCCGTGGCTGGGCACGAAATTGAATGAAAATGGGTAAAAGGGGGGCCGAGAGGGGGGCAGCGTGGGATAGAAAGGCGGAGAGGGTGGAGGACGATTACAAAGGCGCGTGCTCGTCAACGATCGCTGGTTCAAACGCATTCTGCAGAATGCAAATTCTTTGTTGTCGTACATTATACATATTTATGACGGGGAAACGTAGAATCGTTGGTCGGTACGCGTCGCTGAACCTTTTTCGACCTGCACGACGACCGTCTGCGAGCTATGCACACGCGCGTGCCGTCTTATCGGCTGAGAATAAAATTCGAAACGCGTACCTCGCGATTCCGGGTAACGCCGAGCATTTGTAAGAAACTTTTAGCGCAGATTTTACTATTCTACGGAACTCGCGGGGTCATCGGGTGTAGATTGCATCGATTAAATACCGAAATCCCAGTGATTTGATATTTCTGACAATTTTTTGAAAGATTGGCACGATACTTATCAGGATTCCGGTGTAGAAAGTCAATTTAATTTTAATTCTTCTTCTTGTTCTCCCCCTGAGGCTATCCACTCATATTTACGCTTATATACTACTTATATAATAATTTAAGACGAATTTCATTGTAAAAAAAACGAAAAAAATAAAGAAAAAAAAGCCGAAATGACTTTCCGTACAACACAATATATCTACCCGGTTGAGAATTTCTACAATTCCCGTAGATTTATTAGTATTCGCGAGAATAATAAAGTAGGAGTAATCTAGTAGATTAACCCCTTACCTTCCGATTTAAAACCCGATGAGGCATGCCACGGTGAAACAGCGAGGTCGCACAGTCTCACGGTCGAGCCACGCCGTCCGAACGCGACGAAGAATAACACGTAACTGACCAGCCTCAACTTGCCTCGACAAGGAAAACATCGCCGAAAATTAACGGTCACGCACCGGATTTCGCCGGAAACGTGGCGAAGAATAACACGCAGCCGAGACAAAGGCATGAACGAAAGTTGACTACGCGCCCAGCAGGTGTTGTTTACGTTTCGAATCACGCCTGTCGCTCGTGAGACTCGCCATTTCCTTACCTCCAGTTTCACGTCATATTACAGGCGACTTCGATCACGTATCGAAATTATATTAGCCTGGAATTTTGCACAATTTTTTATTCCAGAATACGAGCGATAAAAAAAGTCAGTATCGGTGTTATACCAGCATAGGTACTGTAGATGTAAAAAATTTGCAAGATGTTGCGAAAAGATATATATAATAATTCTTTAATTTTTTTAATCGACGATCGAAGATAAAAGAGAGAGTAATCAACCCCTTACGATTAATCGCACTCGATTAATCGGTGTATTAAAATAAATCGCTGATTTTCCGACGATCACTGGAATAAAATTAAAAATGTCGCAGTATGATTATGTATGTGTACACACGAGTACTTTTACGTACGGAAGTGTAAGTGCATACGTGTGGACGAGAGAGAGAAAAAGGGTGGGCAATTATGACAGGTGCGAGATCAGCAGGATGTTTCTTTCCGAGTGTCCTAAAGAGAAACGGTTTTTAACGAGTATGTTTTTATGGTTTTCAACTCTATTATGACGTACTGTCAAGTGTTTCACGATTCCATCTTCCACTGTTGAAATTTCCAGCAAACCTGCATGTTACAAAAACAACCCGACATTTCTGCCATTTCCTTATTTTTCTTTTCGACGAACTAGGAGTCTGAAAATTATCGCGAAAAAGGAATCGTTATCGTTATCAATTTAAATATCAGCGATCCGGATTCGATTTACTTGCCGAGGAGTAAATAGAAATATTTAGGCTGTACAGATCTGTTCGGATGGACCGTAACGCGGTTCGAGAGGAGAAACGAAGACCCTTATCATCGTCCAATTTATCGTGCTCGTGCACGAGCGCAGTTTATCGTTTGGAAATCAATACCGGGAACAAGCTGCGAAATAATGGATCAGTTGAAAAAGCGACGCCGGGAAATGACAAATGAAACGGCAACGAGCACGGCCATCCCGTCGGAAACCAATGTAATTTGTAATACGAATATCAAAAAGTAATTACTCATTCGTATCAAATTTACGTGTACCGTTTCACAGCCCGACTGCTCCTTGCGTCTGCCGATCAATCGGACCAATCAAAAACCAATCGAGAATCACTTGGAATATTCGATACCTGGGGCACGATCTCTTATCCGGCACCGGGCCGCGATATCCCATTAAAATTCATCAGAATTCCATACACGCGGGATTAATGCCCGATTAACACTTGACCTTCGCAACGAGGATCGATCCCGGGCCGATCCGGCTTAATCGCGAATCATTCGCCAAGGTTCCAATTGAAAATTCCTATTCGATAATCCGATTGCCACGGAATCGCGAAATTGCTCGGAACCGGTCTCCATTAACGAGCGTTTCTTCCCGGAAACGACGCGTTTTGAATATTCCTCCCTCTCGACTCCGCCCACACCTTTTTCCCGAATTCGCGAAAACGACGTTTCGTTACGAACCAGGCCTGAGCTTTAATCGCCGGTGAAATTCCGTTGCTCTGCGACCGGCTAATTTCGTTTGGCCTAACAAAGTCGACTTCATCGCGGCCTCCGAACCCCCGCGACCCCTCGCAATCCCAGCATTGTTCGACGCGCGGCGTCGTCCGCTTGATTTCCGCGTTCGATTGATTGCGACGCGGAAAAATACCGGCCGAGGAGAGATTCCGTCGCGGCGCAAATTAGATACACCACGACCGCTCCAATCGGTTCGCCCTCCTTTCGATTGCCCTTGTTTCGCGATAATGTCGTTAAGTAGGATTCGCGGGTAATTGCATTCGCGACGGGGGGAGGAAAAATGCCGTTCAACCGCGAGCAAAGTCGAGAAGCACGGTGCTTTCTCGGATTTCTCGCCACGATTTCGTTCCGAGTATATTCGTCTTCTTACTTTCCAACGATGGTGAAGGTGTTTAACGATATTTCGAATAGCTAATCGAATTTTTTGTCTATTACGAGGGGTTGATATTTTAGCAGACACAAAAACACGCGGTTTTACGTAAACTAGAGGGGAGAAGGCAATGTAGAACCGCGTTAATAGGATGTAAAGAAAATTTGACGTAAAATCGAAACCGCGTGTACACGGGCGTATCTTTGAGAATTTTTTGCGGGGAAAGTATCTACTCGATCCTTCCGAAAGAGGTTTTATCGAGTAATTATGAGAAGATAAAACAAATTTTTTCACGTTCCGGAAAAATGTTAAACGTTGAAGTTACAACGGTGTATTTGTGGCGCCTTGATAAGAAGTCTGAAATTTGTGAGAGTTGAAAAACAGGGATATAAACGATTTTCTACCCTTTATGGACGTAGCTAATCGACGAACCTTTTAAAATATGAAAAAATTGGAGATTGTTAAAATAAATCCACTTTGAAGAGAAAATCGCTGTTTTCGCAAAGATTCACGTTTATTTATGTATGAAATTAATCATCGAGTAGTATACGTATCTAGTTTTTGAGATATCTTCAATAAACATTATCACAAATCAATATCGATCACACACCTTTGTATCGGTGAAATCTGTATAAAAAATGACGCACAAAATTATCTTTAACCGGTTCTTCCAAAATTCTGTATCGTTGCATTCCGATCTACCGTACACTCTAAGAAATTGCTCATTTTCCTCGCGTTGCGATAATCTAACCTAAACGTCTATTTAGATCCATCAGACATACGTTGGCCCGAAATATTCTCGCTGCTGCGTATGCAAATTTCCGCTCCCGAGTTCTCGGCTACGATATATTTTTGTTCCGCCGGTACACGTCATCTTGCGGAGAAATACGGTAGAGATTACGTATTTTAGAGGAGCTTACGTACACACGCGGTGAAAAAAGCCACCGCGATATTGTTTCACCGTGTCCCTGTTGTTCCCAGTTTTCTTTTCAAATAAACCGTATTTCGATCCGCACCGCGAGAGATACAAAAATGGCAAGAGCCCTGCAGCCGTGCGCAAAAATTTACCGCGTATTAGGTTTATCCTGTATCTCGTCTGTGATATTGATATGGTATGGCGACCGTTCCCCTCTTTTCTACCAGCTCGTTCCACCCCCGGGGGCAAAGTCCGCTACGATTATGGTTATGCCTCGCTAATTCGATTTCAATACAAAATCACGGCTCCGGTACACCATCCACTTTATTCTCGACTACGACCGATACTCCGTTCCTCTTTCGTCCCATATACTACCCATAGACGTGAAAGGATTCGAAAAATCGTGGAACACGAAGAAATCCCCGATTAATTGGGGTATCGTGGCCCAAAGAAAATTTTTTCAAAGATTAAACAGAACGTGTGTACTTTTGATTTCAATTTTCGAGAAGGTGGAACTGTAAATTGATTTTAATTCGATTTGATTGGAAAGCCACGGATTCCGAAAATATACACCTGATTACACCAATCTGTAGTAATTAATGAAAAATGTACACCCGTTTCGCAGAGATATAAATTACCAAACAAGTCGCTTTGGATCCATATACAAATTAAAATAAAATACGGCGAAATGTAAATACCTCTGAATTTATTTAAAGAGGTATTCCGTATGCTCCTATAAGAATTAACTTCTTTGTTTGCGGATCACGAAATTGATGAAAGTTGTGGAAATCGTATAGCCTCAGGGAGAATCGGGTTTTTGAAAACAAGCTCGTTCGGCTGACACAATTCCGGTTCATCTGGTTATCTAAACCGGAAAAGCCAAAAAGCAGCTTAATTGGTATAAACAAGACTACAATATGAACTATCAAAAACAGCGAAATTTCGAGTCAATCGATCAACGAAAACGCGAGATATCTCGTGAGAGAGTTCGAAAAATATGGTTTCCAGGAAAACTCGTTTTAAATTTTTGGTGCGAATATTCAACGTATGAGTTTCGTATTCCAGGAGAATAACCAATTTATAACAGACCAATCCTTAGACACGAAGGTTGTGATAAAACGAAAAATCTGCTAACATATGTATATCGGATCCACCGATACCAAAATAACAAGCATTTCCTAAGACACAGACATTAGGAAAACGATAAAAGGAAAAGAGAAATCGACTATTTCGAACCTTTAAACTAGAATAACCTCTCTGTTCGACTTCCACGCACTCGATCCATTCCTCACCGACGAATTCTCTCGTCTTCCTGATCCCGACAGGTAAAGGACGCGTCCGCAAAACCCGCACGACCGATAGGAAACGGTGAAAACGCATAAATAACCGGCGCGTCGGCCAACAGCTGCAATCAGCTCGCGAAAGCACACCGGCGCGCGATCGACGCTGAGATCATGGCGTCGTCCCGAAGGATGAAGTCATCGGGCAGGCACGAAATTACAGGCCGGTATCCTGGCAATTCCACGTCGGTGATGCCGGGGCCGGCCGAGCATTCCCCTGACAATAAATTCATTATAAAGCCGCTTCTAATTGTCGGCTGTTTCGCGGGGCCGGAATGAATTCGCCGGGATCCGCCTACGAGTGAACCGCGCCCAGTTAGCAAATTGCGAATCCTCGTCGGCGAAGCAAACACGCCGGGAGGTATGCTCCTTACCCCCTTAATCGCGCGATTTATTTATGCCGCTAATTAACGGAGCAACGCGCAATTTCGCCATCGTTTCCGCTTCCAGCTCGTCCTCCTGTCGAACCAGCTTCGCCGATCCTCCGGCTCTCTAGCGGGATCGCGTGTCGGCCGAGATAGAGGCTAGACGAGTGGATGTTCCAGCTGTTATTAGGGTCCGCGAGATTATTCCAGACGGGGATTAATCGTGTTAATAGACAGAGCTGCGCTGCGCGCGTTAATCACTGGCCGAGGATTGATAAGCGTGAATCACTGCTGCCCTACGCGCGGTATTATGATAGGAGGAGGGTGGTTCGCGATAAGATTCGGGGAACAAGGACGCGTTTCGCGATCGAGGCTGTCGACCGGTTCCATTCCGCGTGATAGAATCGCCGGCAGAAGGCGCGACGTTTGAAGGAAATGGCGGAAATTCGCGACACGGGTGGCAACAGTCGGCCGACAGATAGTAATCACCCCGGCTACGCTGATATCACGTTACGGGCTAGGTATCGGTTTGAATAATTCACGTTTGATTGCGTTTCGTTTCCCAAACGACGGCGGCCCGCTCGCTCGCGTTCACGCTCGAAAAGTTCATTTTCCCGTCATCGATTTCCATCCCCCACCGCGGCTGGGCATATCAATTTATAGCTATCTTCGCGAAAATAGAAACTACCCGGCCACTCGCGATCGCGTTTGATCATCGGCACTTTGTTTCCCGACGTTTCGTCGCGTTCCTCGATCGGACGAAGGTCCGCGCGGCAATGGGAAATGACGGTAGGGTAAAGGCCAATGTCAAGCGTTTCCGGAGCATCGGAACTCGAGTAGGAATACCGGCGAAATATCGGGTGAAATCAAATTTTCCTAGTGCCTTCAACTCGGCCGAGTATTTCTCGCAGGATGCAATCTTTTCCCTCGCTATTACGGAAATTAAGATCCTCGGTGTACCACTGCTGTGCACGACGGTTCCTCGAGAATTTCAACGGCGAAATAAATCTCCACCGGCGGGGTTACGTCATTGGCTGGGTTTTCCGCGCGAAAATGTGCCACGCGACACGTAGTAACGAAACGGCGTTGCCGATTGAAAAATTTGTATACCAGATGTTTGGGAGGAACACGGTCGTTACATGGACCGGGGGTATTATAGGTTAATTATCGAAAGCTAGTGGATGGAAATTAATTAAGTCGTTGACCGGTTTCGGCGGAACGGAAAGATGGCGGGGGCTGTTCGGCGAAAGCGATCTCGACGCGGCTGAAACGCGCCGGGTGAATTGCCGATGAACGAAATTTACAAGCGATCACGGTGTTAAGGTTTATCGACGGATTTCCACTCGCGAACACCCCCGCAAAGAGGCGTGCAACGCACTCGACGCGACTGCTGGTCAAAGAGCTTCCGCGTTGCGAAACAACCCCTTAATGGATCCGAGATACCGCCGCCGTGATAAGCTACATTCTCTCGAACGCGTCGCTCAAAGAGGGTGGCCCGCGAGCGTTATCCGATTCTTTTTACATATTCCCTTTCTTCACCCTGCTCCCACGTCAGAGGCAACTCCACTTCGCGGCAGAATTTCGGATTGTTCCGGAGGGAAAGGACCGAATCGCGGAATTGGACTCATCTTCTTGCCAGCGGAACGCGTGTTTGAAATATTTATGCAGATCCGCCGCGACGGACAGATGCGAGAGGCTGATTCAACAATGTGGTGGAATTTCGCGGACTAGTCGCGGATATTAATTTAATTTGATATTCCAAGCTGCTTTTGCTTTTACGAAGAAAGTAACACGTGTAAGTTTCCTCCAGAGGGAATTGCGGTTGTTTTTATGGACGGATTTAAGTTTTCAAACACGATGTGTGTATGCGAGGTTAAGAGGGTGCTATGACGGATTGGAAGAGAGTTGTCATTCGGGGTGGTTAGGTGTCGATTACTTTGTGATTTAAGTCGACGGCACCGTGTCAGGAATGAGAAAGACATTTCTTATTTATTATACATGTACATACTATTCTGTACTAATTACTACCACTGCACGTGCATTTCTTGGTAAAGCGTATTAAGAATTTAAAGTGCGAATAATTAACGTTACAATAAATTATCAAACAGCAGACTGTGTTCTACTGTTATCGAATCAACCTGTTTCCACACTAGGTGAGAAGAAATAAGCAATGAAGGTAGCAACCGAGATAGTCAGCTAGTTAATTTCAAACCAGCTAAATCCAAACTTGCTGGGAATGTTGGAAGTTTGTTGCATACCTTTTCACTCAAAATTCGATACTCGAAACCGTGGAACTTGCATATGTGTACAACATATCTGCGTGCACCGCGTATTTGGGAAGTTACAGAGGCGCAGAGGACGCGTTGGCCACCCTGTACATACGTAATGTGCTTCGGAGCGGTTACGCGTGTTCGGAAGTTAAATCGCGGTACAGCTCGCGAGCGCTATTAACGGAACTTTTGTTTATACTTCAGATCATAATCCAACGATGATATTTACGATGGAGGGCGGCGAATTCAGACCTAAATCGGGGCAAAGCTGCCGTTGGCCCCGAAACTAGGGAAAACGATAGCGCCACGTGCGCGTCCATAAATCCTGTCGAGTCGCGAGGCATTGATTTGCACGCGAATACTGAATAATTTATCCGGTCAGTTAACCGAATAATTGCGCGTTATTCGACTGCTCTGGAACACCCTGCCGATGAGCCGGGTAATCGTTGTGTTTATGTTTCACTATTTAGAGAATAATTATAGGATCAACCGGTGCGGTCCAGCGATAGTGAATTATTAATCGAGCACGCGCACGGGCAAACATTTGCCCGCTCCAATGTATTAATTATTGTCCCGGCCTAACAATAAAAACCATTCCACCCTCCGATTTCACCCCGAAGAGGAAACGCCTGCATTCCTTCGACACGAAATTTCCTCGTTAATCATTTACTATAAATCCACCTTCCTCTCGCCCCGAATCGGAAAATCCATCATCGTCAGCGCGCTAACGTGGGAACGAAAGTCTTCGGCATGCGTGTGGATCATGCTGCAGCCTCGATTGTGAGCGAATGTTTCTACGAATGTGCTTGAAGGTTTAAGATACGTGGCGCCGTGTGAAATGTGAAAATCTGAGGTTTCTTACCTTTCAACTCTACCCTTATATCAACCTAACATTCCTTCGCCTTAAATTTCTAGGAAGATACATTCTACAATATTTATAGTCTTCTTGTTCCTTTCATCTTTCTAACCTCCCCTCATAAACACGTGCGATTTGAATAAAAATAAACCCATACGCAACGTTTCGATGACTCGAAATCGAGATTCAAATAAGAGCAGAGATCGCTCGAAGGACTCGCAATTTCATGCCACGAAGGAGAATCTTTATACGATTTGGTACATCTCGATGCACGCAGAAAGGTGTCTGAATTGTCTGATATCCGAAAGTTGCCTCGCCAATGGCAAATATGCCGGCTGCTGCTTATCGCGAGGCGAAAACGATTCGGAGGCAGGCGTAGATTCGTTGGTGCCGATCGGTTTTTATCGAACGACTCTTCAGCGGGGAACCATTCGATTCTAATTCCGTTTACACGAACAGCCCTAAGTAGACCGGTCGGTGAAAGTTTGATACGCCTATCGCGGCGTAACTTCCCGGCGAAGTGCTATTCCGCCGCCGCCCATGGGGCCTTATCTGCTCCGCTAACTCGAAAAGTTAACAGCTGACGATGTCCCACCGCAGGATACGTACAAATGCTACTTTGCATCCTGAACACTCCGTAACACGGCCAGACCTGGAACGATAATGACGACGCGGCGAACATCAGCACCCCTCAGATAGCGCATCGTTACTCCTCGCGCCCTTACGGCGGATTTTAATCAAAACTTCGCCGCTGCCTTTCGAACGGAACTCGGGATGCTCGAAAAATTTCTAGGAAAGACGACCAACAGCGATGCGATGACCGATTCGAACGATTTCCTTCGACCATTGTCGTGCCTCCTCGTTTATACACGAACGAAATTTCTGGGTGTTGTTTATTTTTCAACGAGAATTCGTGAAAACTCGTTGGTTGTCGGTGGTTACAGGGAAATTGATATCGGAGGTCGTTTTTCGAACGGTGTTTAGTCCGTGTTCATTTTTCTCGCAAACTTTTCAATGAGTCTCATCTTTTATTAACGGGAAACGGTTATGGTTGATGAAGTGGATAGAGAAGAAGACGAAAAAGGTAGTTTCAGGGACGAAGAGAAGTTAAAGAGAGCAGGAATGAAAGGGTCAGTCAGTTAAGTAATTGTTGAAGTATTGCTTGGACTATGTTGAGGTTTGTATTGTATGGTACGTTTGTTTTATAATTTGTCGGGAAATTATATGGAAATTCAATAAACTACTAACGAGTACCGAATTGCTGTTTCGGGATTTGGCGAGTTTGACCTATTTTTGGTGATGTATTCTGATATAATGGGTAGAACAAGTCTCTCTATTTTATTTTAATATCCCACTTGTTTTTATCAACCAGGAAATTCGAATACCCTATTGCTAGTTGTGTGAAAGACCCTCTCCTTCTTTTGAACCTCTGCTAGTTTTTACACAACAAATGTAATATTTCAACGGAATAATTGAAAATTTGTGAACCCTATCTCTATCACCCCGTTGAAAAATGTGCACCTATTGTTTAACTTATAAACAACGAGACTCTCATTTCCTCATCGAGGCTTGTCTGCATCGAGCACAGTAACTACACGTAAACGAGGGTTTCGAAAGGACATTCTACCCTTAGAATCTTGATTCTAATTACCGAAAACCTGATCAGCGAAGCTGAAACAGGTGGCGGAGGATGGTGGTGGCGATTAAGGGAATAAAAATTTCATTTCGCCTGGAAAATGGAAGGTCGGAGGAAAATGAGGAAGAAAAGAATGGTCTCGATTACAAGCGGACTGGCTCGAATTAATTTACAGGCCAACGCGGAGACTCGTGGAAATTCCATTAATACGAGTCAGAGTGTCCGGGGATTCGAGGCAGATCTGGCCCTTTTAAAGTAGACAGGGTTGTCCATTAAGACCGATGATGAAATATTTACGTCTCCGTCACGGCCAGGGTCTAAAGTACACGGAACGAAATTGCGAATCCCTTGGCCGACTGATTATCGAAAAATCGGTTTCCTCCAGCGACGATCGGTGGACAAACCAAGGAACCAGGGGATGGTTCGTATTCCTCGAGGAATTGCAAGAGTTACAGCCGAGTATTTAGATCGTCCTCCTTGTCTGCAAACGAGTTTCTTGCGAAAGCATGGAAATTACATCGATACTAGTCTACTCGCAGAAAATACTAATACATTTGTTATATTAATAACAAAATATTGATACTTTCAATTAGATATCTGCTTCTTACTGAGTACTCGCGAGATCTTGTTTATGTCTACGTTCAACACACATTTTGATACTAAATCGTAGTCGTTAAATATTGGACTTGCATTATTCTCTGTTACATACGTAATTACTTCGTGCTGTTTCAGCAAATTGCTACAAAATCACTATCGCCGATATACTATGAAAAATCCCCGAGATTAAGTGTCGAAAGCAATAACGTTGAACGCAGGATTTCTAATTGAAAGGGTAGATCCAGTTGCCATTTAATCTAGAGTCCGATATTAATTAACGTATCAAATTTAAAATCACCCAACGATACGTGGAATATCGAAACAAAATAATTCTACGTCTTAATTCGTATACAATTTCTTATCTACCAATGCAAAACTATCGTCGATTTTGTGGCAGAGGATCTTCGAATCGCTATTATATAAAACTCACCGAGCGGAAAGGGTTGAAGATCAAAAGCGGAGTGTAAAATATAAAATAACGTATACAAATTTCTCGACTCGCTCTGTCAATCGCATTCGCAGGTTAACAGCTTCATTGAAGCAGGAGCTATCGAATGTTTGCCTAGTTCGCGTGTCATAAGCTCGTTGGGACCGATAGGACGCACGAGTGACGGTGGAAGATAATTTTTATTGGAAACCGGCCGACATTCCTGGTGTCGTCGTTGGCCAGCAACGGCGAAGGCCGGAGACAGGAAGTTCCGTAAGTTTCATTCTTCGCTGTCTCGGAAGTTTCGATGGAACTTCCACATCCGGCAGAGGCGTCGAACTTGTCGCCGTGCAAGCGGCTGCAAAAACGTTGGCGAAGTTGACGACGACGGTCGTACGTAGTTAACTGCCAATCAGGATTAGCGGCGGAGTCGGTCGTTTCTTAACTACGTCGCGTAATTTCGCGTAAACTTTTCCAAGCGGTTAAATTTGCCGCGAATAATCGACTTTCGACTTGTTGGCCGTGGCGAAAAATAGAAGGAAAGTAGATCCGTTAGGTTAACAAGTCCGTTAATTAATAACTACGCGAATAGTTGTAGCTACTGCTATGATTAATACGAAATTATTGTCTAGGTATCTAATCGCGAAAGAATTATACAGTTGTCCCCGAAGTCGCCGCCATTGTGCACCTCCACAGCTTTTTATCTAACGCAAGCTCAAATTACGGTCTGAATTGTTTTTCTCTGGTAATTCGAGAACACGGTGCAGCTAACTCGTGTTAGAATATCGTGCTTTATTACGCAATTTTCATAGTTCGTTGAGCTAGTTATAAGTTGATCCTGTATAATTAAAGAAATAAAACACAAAGAAATTCATTTATTACTATTATACCGCTTCTGGAAGGTAAAACACACTTGACGAATTAGCTGGCTTGCTAACGGTAAGGGGAATTCATATATTCTGAACTGTAATAAAAACATGGTCAAACATTTTTCTCATCGTAGACCGTTATATTATACGACGCACAAAAAAGAATATCCTATAACGTCGCGCGCAATATCGTATTGCAACGCAGTTAGCTGAACTTTTCATTCGCAACCTTTTAATGAAAAACTACGGGAAATTTTCATATAATACCAGCCAGTCGTAACCACTGCCTCGATATCACGGTCGAAAAGCCAGAACTGCCAACAAAGCTGCTTCGTGCCTCCTTTGCCGCAGGATTTACCAGGATGCTTATAATTCTCTCACTCGTGTCACAACTGATGGAAGGTTCTAGCAACGCAAGATGGCCGCCGCGTCACGCCACGGCACTCATGACCCAACCATGCACAAACATCCATTCGTACTCGCACACATTCACTGCCTGGAAACGCGTTAACCCGTGAAAATTGGACTAGCACGAGAGCATCGGGGATCAATTCGAAAACAACGCGACAGTGATTCTAGGCACGATGAATTTCACCTCTTCTCGTTGTACGATAATTTCACGAGTCGACGAGTCGAAACCTGCACGACTTATGGCGACGCGATTCGAGCTCGGGCATGTTCGGCCGCGTTCGCGTAACTTCGGCAATCGCCGTGCACGCGCGAACGTTACAGCAGATCGCGTCTCGGGCGCTTTCGGTGAACTTCGGCAGTCTTCGGTCGCCTTCGCGATCACGTGATCGCGCATGGCTAGACGAGGCATTCTGCCACGTTTCTCACAACGCACGTAGGAGAAAGGAGCACACGTTGCAGCTTATTTCCTCGCTGCAAATGAAAATCTGCACAGAGTAAGTTTTTATTGGCCTTTATCGTAGTCTTTACCGCGTTTCCGTGCCGCGTAATATTTCGGTCAGAAAAGCGATCGAGCTGTCCCGCGTTTTCTCTTTGTCGTTTGACGCACGCCGCTTTTTAACGACGGTCGTTTTAAATTATTTATAGGACCCTTCCACCGTGATATCATTTCTCCCACCCCACCACCCCCCCTCCAGGATTTTTATTAATTTCCGCCGGGTCCCTCGCAGCTTTCGCCGTGTAACGTTTTGATGCGAGCTTTTTATAAAAGCTTCTTTCTTTTTGTGTTATTCGGGCTAATGAAAGCACCGCGCCATGGGGAATAGTTCCTTTGGTTTGCGCGTTATGCAAGCGTGTAATGAGCGAAGATGTTGATGCTACCCTTGTGTGCACTGCGCCGTAAATAAGAAGCCCTCCTTTTACCAGCCCTTCTTCGAGAGCATTAACCACTGTATTTGTTATTCCACCGTGAATTTAAGTAAATTTAAGACCCTCTCTCATTCCGCACATTCGATAAATTGCCTGCGTCGCTCGAGCTTTTTACCCTTGCAACTAAATTCGCCCAATGCTTACGCGACTCCATTTTTCACCGGGGTTTATAGCGTTTTTTTTAGATACCGACCAACTGTAGCTGGAATAAGTTGAATTTTAATCAGGATATTTTACCGGACGCGTGAAATTCCTCTGGGCGAGTGGAAACATTTTTAAAGTACCGTTTGAAATTTAATTCTCTCGTAACCTCTGTTATACAGTGAACAGGTTGATGTTGCGGTAGGAACAGTTACGTATTCATAGGCCCACTTTTACGATAGGAAACAGGAATAAAATAATAAAAACATCAGCAGGACGGAGTCAATCGGACCGAACTATGGATAAAATCGCGTGCAACAATGGCGCGCCAAACGAGTTCAAACGCAGCGGTTTAATTAACTAGCTATTAAGCGAGTGAACGGTAAACGAAATCTGTCTAGCATAAAAGCGACGGTTGAAAGAGACGTGGGAGCCAGAGAAACGGAGGGAAACTCGAGGAGAGTATAAAGCAAAAGCGGCTGATTGATTTATTAGAATACCCGGTCGGACAGGTCTCCAGAAATCTTAAGTTCAGGCTGGTTTATAGCCTCATAACTGTTATCTGTCCGCCTCAGCCATGTAGCCGAACAAATCCTACGTCTCGGCATATTCAATTCGCCAACGAAACTGCCAATCGCTTCATCCTCTCGTTCTCTGCCCCTTTTCTATCCGGGAATTCCTTTCAGGGAATATCGAAGAGTCACGCGGCTGATTCTGGCGCCGGCTGTCTAACTGGCATCTTTATCGGATCTCCGCGATGGTAACCGAGATTCCCCAGCCCCGAGCAACTTTCCTTTCAATTCCAACCCGTTCCCGAAGATCGCTACGCGCCGTGTCCCTCGGGAATCTACTAGTCGAGGACTAGAGCGTTTCCGGTTGGTCCTCGATGATCGAGTTCTGCACGGGCCCACTAGCGCCACGTGGACTCGTCACAGGCAAAAATGCCATCCTCGTTCCCTTCGGATCGTTGCTCCTGGTCCCATGGAACCCGAGGGTCTCCCCTCACTTCCGGTCGCCGTTATAAAAGCCTGAAATTGCTCGTGACAGCTCGGTTCTTCGAGTTTCTGACAACCGTGCTCCAGTTTCTCGCGAAACGGAAGCCACTGGGCTGGAAGTCGGAAACTTAAGAACTTGTCCTTGGACACTGAGATTACGAAGAGATATAGGTCAAATCTCTGTTGAGTTTCGGCCGGAGGAAGAATTTCAATTTCATTAACCCTTCGAATCAGGGATGAAAATGACGCTGTAACGTAGCTCCCGTAGCTTCACGCTTCAAATTTCCGAATCTCTTTTGATACTCGGTTTAGAAATAAATAGACCAAAAATCGGTAAACGTTACGACTCTTCGTGTATCTCGCGAATTTCCAGCAGTTGGCCTCATTAAACGCGTGGTATTCGGTTGGGAATCAGCCAGATCAGTTTTTCCTCGATTATCCCGCGTTTATTTTTATGGCAAACGTTTTGGCTTTTCGCGAATCTCGCGAACGCACGAGAATCGACTTCGTTAATCGCTCGGTTAATCTTCCATTTATTTCTAACGGGACAGTAATCTACACGAGGCCGGGAACGGGTTCGATATTGCTAATAAGAGTCCTCGTATTGGACAGCTTCAGGCGTCGTGCTCGCTCAGAGAGAAGTCCACCTTTAGGAACGGAACAGGGTTAATATTTGTCCCCGATGGTAAACGCTGGAAACGAGAATTTTGAAACACCCTGCCCGGCGAATTGTTGCTATGGCCGGCCATTTGATTGTCCGAATTAGCTTACATCGAGCGATCCCGCAAGGACCGTGTCTAGTTAATTCGTTGATCGAGCGCGATAATTGCGCTACAAATTCGTTGGAAAATAGCGGAAACGGTGGTTCGTTTGGTATTAAAACGGGCGCGTTAACGAGCGAGCTAACAGCGACACATCGAGCGGACGCGTGAGCGTGAAGAATTCATATTTCCAGATTGGGCCCGCTTCTTTCGGAAAGCCTCGATGGCCTGGCGGGAATTCGATAGCCGGCAGAGTGTTCATCGCGGAATTAGGATAGCTGGGTTAATTCGAGGCTGATTAAAACCATAAATCCGGTCGGTTATGCCGCTGGACCGCGGCTGCACTCGCCGGTTTCTACGGCGAATAACGCATTTCCGCCGACCGTTTCCCGTCGTTTCAACTCTTTCTTCGAGGGATGAAATTAACGCAACGTTCGAGTTGCCGGGCGAACGACCGTAATCAGCCGGAACAGAGCAGCCTCCGAAGAATTCCTACCGCGAACAGTTAATTTCGCATAAACCCCCGGTTGCTTCCTTTTTCCTCCCCGTTTCTCGCGAGTGGCTAATCTAAAACTTCGCCGGGGCGAGGTTGCCTTTTAAATTTCGCCTCAGCCAGTAACTCTCTGCCTACGAGCAGCCTCGCAACCCTCGGCAAACAGCCGAAACAGGTGGAGTCTGTAATTTCTCGAAATGAATCCGCTCGTCGCCTTAAGGCTGTCGCTCGCTTCGCAGCGTCGTTAGACCGGCATCGACCAATTCGCCTTGTTATTGCTGTATAAATCCTGGCTCGTGATTCCAAGCCCAGATGCACACACATTCGAAATTACATATTCGCGTTCTTAACGCGCGAATGGATTTAAATTCACCGGTGCAGGCGCGTTTCTACTTTGATTCGTAGTAAAGTTGCGATAATTCGGATCGGATAGGTATCCGTGATAGGTATCGTTATCGGATCTCGATATAATTTCGAGTACGAAACGTAATCGATTATGCTCCTAGGTATATTCGACGATAGCTAGTTATCTATTAATATATACGTTAATAGCTAGTCAGCTATTGGATTTGGTATTAGCTATGCACGAGACGCGTATGATACGAGTGCTAATGATTAAAACGATACTAACCGGGGACCATATTCAACCCGTATGTGCCAATTTCGATGGAATTTATGCGAGAGTTAGTTGAAAAAGGAAAAAATATAGCATGGGGTGAATATGGTTATTTGCGATAGTTCCTCGTGATCGTAAATCCGATCGAATTCTACAAATTTAATTAACTAGTTGCAGATGTTACTGTGTTACTAGGTACTCGATACGTGGTAAATATCGGTTATAGTACTCGATTCTGAGATATTCGCATAATTGGGCGATAATTGGTTGCTCGGTCGCATAGAATCAGCGATTTCGCTTCGATAAATACCTTTATCGTGTCTTCATCCAGTCCGACTGACCCTCCAGGACGTGGGGCACCTTCAACGCGTCCTTTTCACACGCGAAACACGCTTTTTTCTTGCTCGAATAATCGTAATGACGAGCAAAAATGCGCGGATGGACTCCTCTGCGTCTGAACGAGAACTGACTACAAAAGGGCGCGGTCACCATTACTACGTTCCGCGTTTCCTCTTCTACGAGCAAAACAATTCCGCGTGTTCCTGCCTCGGCTAGCGACCGGTCGCTCTTTGTTTATCCTGCCGCGAAAATCGAACAGCTCGACGCCTTATCCCAGGCCCGAATTCTGGAATGTGCTCGCCACACGTGCAACTTCTTCAATCCACGCAGCGAGTGTAAACATTGCACGGTATCCGTTTTTTTTTTTTTTTTCTTTTTTGTATTAGAACGCAAAATATGCTGACAGAGCTGCTTTTAAATTCCCATATTTGTCGGGAGACAGAGGAGAAATAATTTTTCACAAATAAATTTTGGAATGGCAGTACGGTTTTGAATAAAAGTAGCTGGTCAAAAATATGAGTAATAATAGTGAATATGTGCATTGCATTTTTAATTAATTTCTATATTGTTTGTTGTTAACCATTGCGAGGCACTGTGAGAAATTCCTTTTCGATTCTGAAATAAATATAGCAAGTTTCAAAGAGAAATTTGGAAGGTAATACAAGAATATTACCACACTGCTGTAAATTGATGTTTCGAGAATTAATTTAAAATAAACTATTCTCGTTTTTATAATAAGACGATATATTGGGCAGAGTCGCAATCAGACGAGAAATTCTAAGTGATATCGACGTTAATTTCAAACCTTCGTTTCCCTTAATCCACGCTCCTATAAAATTAGTTCATGAATTTCTTGGAAAATAAATTCTGACACGCTTCTTCTGAGAAGTATGTAAGTACACAGACGTCAAATAGGATCGATAAGACGACAAGTTGCGATCCATGCTTTAACCACTGCTTAGACACACAATAGGATAGAACGACGCAGCGGTGGAATGGTAAATGCGGGGAAACGAGTGGCACAGAAGGAGTAACGATGCCTCTTCGCGACAATATAGGTCGAACAGGGGCGGAAGTAATTCTTATTCGTTTCCAGAGACCCACTTTCCACGAGGAGCCCGAGTCGTTTTTCTTCGTTTCCCTGAAGCGTTGCACCGAGCGTGCCACGAACGCGATCCCCTCGACGAGCCGAATATTTCGAAGGAATTCGGGCCAGGATCGGGAAGGTTTTACCGAGTAGCTGGAGGTTGCGTGACGAAGCGGAGTCCTCGAGCGCGAGATGGAAGCGCGAAGAGGAACGGCCGAGCCGGAGCAGACACGTAAACGGATCTTCTGCATTCTGGGCCCGGCGTTTACGCTCGAACCAGCCGCGAAATCGGCCAACCGAGTTCGTCGATACATCCTTCCTGAATACGGAATACTGACGGTGTTTTGGAAAAATCTGATCAACCGGAAGATTCGTCCATGAGGAAGAAAAAATTATCGGGAATGAGAAGAAATACCGCGCGGAGGTAATTTCTGCATCTTTGCTGAAGTTGCAAAGAAAGAGTCTCGAAAATTGGAAGATCTAAAACTCTCAAGCTTGCATTTTTGGAGAATATCTGCACAAGTACTAGAGATCGAAATTATTCGGGAAACTGGAAATATGTCTGACTGCTACAAAAATATTTTTACAGAGTATTTTCATACTTACTTGGACCGTGAAATATGCGGATGATGAATGTATAATTATCGATTGTCACAAGAGAATTTATGAAGAACTTTTGCATAAAATTATTCAAGGGCTGGCACAAAAATATTTTTGCAGGGTATTTTCATAATAGGTATTCAAATGATGAAAATTCTAAAATATTCAAGTAGCAGAGATACACCTGAGTATTATATCAAGCAATACAAAACAAATAGCCATATGCATGACGAACAAAAGTGAAATTTCTACAGAACGTCTTGGTACTAACGAATTTAAGCGAGGACAGTTTATATAACCAAGTTGACCGATAGTTGCAACATGCAAGCTCATATTTGAACCAGTGATGCAACCAACCAACTGTTGCAAATTCTATGTCGCACATCCATTAGCAACGAGATGCAAAAAAATTCAAACCTTTTCGCGTCTCGACAACAACGCATCTCGAAATCGAAGTAGAATTGCTCTAAAGTTACAGAGAATTCGTAGTTTCGGCGGAAGTTGGTTAAAAATTGGAAAACTCTGATCAACTGCGACCCAGTTTCGAAAAGCCCAAGTAGAATTAGCCGAAACTCGAAGGGCGTAGACGGAGTTATCCTGGATTTGAAGAACCGATGGATCGAAGCCACCGAAATTTAGGTTCGGATTAAGTCGGGATTCAGGCAGAGTCCCTGGAGTCCAGGTCGGTTGTAGCCGAAGTCCCTCGAGTCCTGGTTGACTCGGAGCGTGTTTCCCGAATCTGGGATGACGCTAACCTCGTTTCCCTGACGGTTCCACAACCTTTAAGGACCCTCCGCGCATGGGCCACCGTTGCGGTCGTTGTTCGTCTCGAAACGAATTAATTACCCAGGTTTTGCGGCTACGTTGCTCATTTGTATTTTTAATAATTCGAACGAGAACGCGGAATCTCTCGAAACGTTAATCTATCACGGGAATATTGCGATTTATTCCAGGAAAAAGATCCCTGATCAACGTGGGACTTTAGAATCGATCCGTTCGACGCAAAATGTCTGCTTAACGAGGAATGGTTAATGAGCGTAATTTACTCGGCCGTAACAAATAACGTGATTGAATTGCAACAATGAGCGAAGAA
>NW_027470878.1:0-31731 GCF_051020765.1 Lasioglossum baleicum | reverse complement strand
TAATTTTCACTCGTGAATCGGTCATTGGTTCTAAATATTGTATTTATGATTATTATTTTCAGATAGATTCGGCAAAGATAAGTGTACATGGATTATCGATGGATTTAACGTTGAACGATGAATATTCATGAAATATAGGGTGAATGAATATTATATTTGGTGCGTTTGACAGAAGGTGTGTCGTCTTTGGATCGACAGGCGAAACATGTATCGAGTGTTTTAAACGATGAATATTCGGAAAATATTGGTGAATGAATATTATGTTTGATGCATTTGATAGAAGGCGTGTCGTCTTCGAATCGACAGGCGAAACGTGTATCGAGGGCTTGATAAATATGCAATGACTTGCATAATATCGTTCGTTATGTGCTTCATGCAAATTGACTGGCTGTTTGAATATCTAATTCATGTCGAGTGCGTTTGAACTGTTTTGACATTTCTAACGTGGTAGATCGAACAGCGCGTTGGTACTTCGTAGAATTAATTTTGAGATGTCGAAAATGGTGCAATAACCAGTGAATATACATATATGTATACTTAATATCTTTCTTGCTCGTTCACAAAACGATTAAACAGCAAAACGGAAGAAACATCGATAGCTAATTATCTCATGAATAACAAAAAATCGTAAACACGTACATATTTAATATGCATCGAAAAGATATTGAAATGAAAAAACGTAAATAAGTAGCGAAAATAATACGATTATTTTGGAATTTCTACGTGCTCGGTAGGAGTTGGAAAATTAAAAAAGGAAATAAACATTGGTCCAGGAAGAATTAACTTCGACCCAATTTTATTTAGAGAATCGTCCCAGTTTGCACGCCGAGGATGTGACTCGCAGACTAACAGTTGCATTTATGGGTAACCTGTGTGTATCGATCCGATTTCAGATCATTCGAGGATGACCTGTCCGTGTGTACCAGCTTCGACGATGCTGAAGATGACGCTCAAGACCCCGGAGACTACAGGCAATCGAGACGACCACACTGGGCCAACAAAGTGCAATTTGTCCTTGCTTGTATTGGTTACTCTGTTGGCCTCGGGAATGTTTGGAGGTTTCCTTACCTATGCTACAAAAGTGGCGGTGGTGAGTATCTGCATACGTTTGCATAATTTCACTTGTAAATGCGGCTGAAGGGGTAACGAGCTTCCCAAGAAAATTACGCTTCTGTTCGAATGGAAATTCGGCAACGTAATCCGCGGCTTGCCGATAACGTAAAATTTCTAAATCTACGAATTATCCTATCGCGAGTAAACTTATCGTTCGTAAATTTGCGTATAAAATTGCGGAAGATAATTATAACCCCGGGGAATAACGATAAGAGACCAAACAAGGATATGCTAGCTTCTTTTTGCATAATACGCACGATAAGTAAATAGAAGCGACGAATAGTGGGAGGCGTGCTATGGTTGCTTACTATTTTCGTGTTAACACTTCGAACAGATGGTTTAAAACAAATTTGTACGTGCTGGCTCGTGGTTGTGACATACATACGCCTGTTACGATTAGTGCGCCGGTGATAAGAATACGTGTTTATTATTTGCATTGCCGGTGTGAAACGTGTCACTCGGGCGAAAAGCGAACTAATCACTACCGAAAGAAAAACGATTTAAACGTGAAACGTTACGCAATACGATTTTCCAGAGTTACGTGTAATCGCGCAAAGGTACGCGATTTCACATACGATTATTGCTTCGTCCTCTCGCTTATATCTCCTGGTGTAAATTGATTCGAGCATGAATCGAGACCGCAGACATTTTATTGACATAAACGACAGGAACATGATCTAATCAATTTGATTTTTCTGCATAGGTTTTCTTTACGTGCGTAATAATGCATGAGATATCGCGTACTTTATGTCACGGTGATAAATGTGTCAAACGTTTAATTTAGAACTCGTATCAAACGTTTCAGTATTTATTCCTATGAAACAGATATCCCTGGTATTATTTATTTTCTTATATTATCTTGCCTTGCTCGTTTCGTAAGTGGGATAATGTATGAAGATTAACGGTTAATAATAATTACTGCTGACACAAAGATGCAAATGATGCAGACTTTTTCACTCGCTTAACGCTTTTATCGACAAATTTTTCTTATCTTTATTTAGAATCCAGGGAGAGCTATGCTCGTTCTAGTTTCCGCAGCCGCTATAGGAAACTTTTTATTGTGCAATATAATATTTTGAACGGTTTTAAACCATAAACGAAGTATACCTGCTTTCATACTTCATAATAGTATATAAAAGTTTCGCTACGGAACGCACAGGTTTTATAAGGAACCTAATTTACTAATAAGTCTATAACGTTTTAAGCGATATTTCAAAGCTCTCTACGCTTTATACTACTACGATAATAATTAAAATCGAAGGAAAACGAGGAAAGTAAAGTTTCAATGTGAAATTTCTAATCTTATCTAGAGATTCACCGTTGATCTAATTTCCAGTGTTAAATCCTCGTTGTCTATCCAAGATTTGATAGTATATCAAATTCCCTGAAGAAATCTTCGCTTTATATCCAAGTATAGTGCAAGACGAGTACCAAAGAGGGATTCTCTTAATTATAATACCGGTGACAAAGAAACCTGCATAGAATCTACAACAAAAATAATCTCTCGGCCCGAGTGTCAGCCGTGAAGGCGTCTCGCCGCCATTTTTTCTCTAAGCATCCCTCTTTGCACACGATGGCGGGCATATTCGGAGCAAGGACACGCGTTCTTCTGGTTCGGCAAGCCGTAACACGAGTGCGCGAGTATCGTGTTACCGGTAATTTTCAAAGTCTAAGAGCATCTCGACAGAGTCCGGACATGGGGCAATTCGCTCGCGGAACTTGATACATGACCTTGCCGGAACGTAGCTAAACCGGCGAGCATCGCAAATGATTTCAATGACACCGGTGGAAATAATCGGTCAAGTATCATTTCGACCAACCGTTCGTTAAATTGGATGGCCGGAAAACCAGAGCGTGTGGCACGGTTTGATTTCAGCATGGCCAACTAACACGCTCTCTTCAATAACAAACTGCCAGCGACTCGGTTGGCTGAAAGTTTCGGCTAATTGTCGCCAGTACCATAGAACATGGGGTATACGAGTTGATAGAGAGACAGAGGGTGTTTGGATTGGGGAGTTATTGGATAATGGAACATTCGTCTTTATATTTTTTTATCACGATTATTTTGTGTTCTAACGGGGACAATATCGACGGTGGTTCTAGTAGAATATAATGTATTATACGAATATAATAATTCTTTGGTTATTTATGAGGATTTTTTATAAAAATAAGTATTATCATAGCTATTCGTAATTTATAAAGTATATAGAGTAATAAAGTAATATGTATTTATATATATTATATATTGGAAGATTCTAGTAGAAAAATATTGTAGGTGAAATCAAGAATTAAAAATCCAAGTGCAAGTATGAAATCAAACAGTTAGAAAGTTTCGGTAATTAAATCGCGACTATCGAAAATTTCACGTTTTGAAATATATACGTGCAAATTACGAATTTCAATAGGCATTGTTACATCTTTAACGAAATTTTTCATAAGTGAAAAGATCGTAACGTAACACTTATAATTTGACAAAAAACTCGGAAAATGTTACATTTTCAGCCGATGAAGATGAAAATCTGTGCTACTGTCAATTTTCAGAGTTTCATACTTCCTGTGTCTCGTAAATATTTCACTCCGCTGAAAAAGTGGATAAATAAATGAAACGAAGATAGAAATAAAACAGGAAACACTTTTGGAAAAGCGCGGAGCGAAACGGAGATTTGTAGTATACACGGAGGCAGAGCACTCTGATTTGCATGAGGCTCGCGGCATATTTATGCGACCGGTGTTCATTTACGTTTTCGTGGGAAAATCCGTGCTGAAAGGCGGGAATGAAAACTCCGCGGAAATTAACGTTATCACCTCTATTTGGTGGGATACATTTACGGTGCTTTCCGGGAGTTCTCGCATTCAAAGAGTCGTTTCTGATCAAAGAATGAAATACGGAAAACCTGGCGACACTGTTCTCCTGCAAACGAATAAAACGGAAATAGTCGAGCGAACAGGAAAGTACCGGCGGATTCGTTTTCAGAGACACTTTCCGGAGGAACGACACGACTACGGAATGTATTATGGCGGAATTACGATATCCGTTGCAACGATCGCGTATGATGAACCTTGTTAATCAAGCTGCTGGCGTGAATCACGAAGTCAGATCAGAGAATGCTGTCTGATTTGTTCGACTAGCACGGTATAACATTCGTAGAATTAATTTACATATGCGTGAGGCGCACTGACGCGGCGCGAAATATTTCAATGACACAAACGGAAGCAATAATCGTTACAGTATCTGGAAAACGTGAGCGAATTTCAGCATACAGATACACCGAATTTATCGTAAGCCATCGCGGACGAGAGATTCACGAGTATAGCGTGGGAGTTGGAGAACGAGATAAAAGAATAATTGGTGATAATCAATAAAAAGAATAATTAATTCACATATCCCAGCACCCGTGTAATTTGACTCTCATGGTCTGGGTTTTAATTAACTTACAACGAATTACGAGAGATTTATTATGTTGTGGTAGATACAACAGTATAGTATAAATATTTTATTTTATGTTATTATTATTCCTTGGCTTACGTATAGCAACGTGTATTAATAACGTGTAATTAATTTAATTAAAAAGAATTTTATTTTAGAATTTTAAAATAAAGCGGTATTTAAGGATATATAATATACATTTTATATTTGAATATAAAAATAATATTAGAATAAATATTTTAAGGTAAATATATTACTTTCGAAGCTTCGAGAAGAAGCTCGGATTTTCTGATAATTATGCACTGAATTTTCCATGGAAGTAAAGAAATATGCATTTACATTATTCATTTGTTTTTATTGGGCTCCAAGAGTTTGAGCAATTTAAACTCCTTAAAGGCTAAATCCACGTATATTTACCACGTATTTAAATATTGATAAAAATACGAATTTTTAATATTAAAATATTTCCAACACCAATGGGAAACTAAATATAAATGTAAATATAAAATATATTATACTCGCTATAATTTCATCATAGATAGTGCAATATTTATAACAGTATCGAAATATCGAGCAAGTATCGTAGACCAATATCGATTCATAGTGCACCGAAAAAGTTCTTTAACAATGACCAATCTTTTTGTCGAAAATTCGTTTATCTCCGACCTTGCAGGTGCCTGATTTATCGCGTGAGTAACACTCGTTACCTGAAAGATCGCACTAACACAGAGAAGTGTATACGTATGATGTTCGCTGGAAGAAGGAAACGAATAAATTTGCTTAATTCGAGAGATCGTAAAGAACCACGCGACACGAGCCACCAATTACCAGGCCAATTAACGAGTTTCGAAAAACGATATACGACAATGGGAAACGGCAGGCCTGCACGGGCACGGTCTGTTGTGAAAAACAATAACGCATTTCAGCAATTTGGCCGGATTAAATGCTTGTTCCGAAATTAAGTCGTAATCCACGGCACCGTGATCACCGTTTATTACGAATAAAGAGTTACATCCAGTGACCTTGTTACTGCCCACAGAATGACGATTAACGACGAGTACTATTACGTACGAGTCGTGTTTAATGCAACCTTTAATAAATCCACATTACACGCAGATTTAGTAACGACGTTTTATTCGCCGAACGTGTAAAGGGATTGGGAAAAAGGAAGTATCTATGAACGAAGAACGTCAAGCTGCGATGCACACGCACGACGATGCGATTAACCCCCTAAGCACTACGATTTAATTCATTTCATCCGCGACGAAGTTGGAGACAAATTTTCCAAGTCCACCGAATTTCGTGCTCGTTGGAATACGTTAAATGTAGTTACGCTCGCGTGATGTATATGGTTGATAATTCTGAAATTTGGCACGAAGAACTCGTGACGAGTTAGACTCGTTATTGTAATGCGTTTAATTAGAAATAGGAAATTATTCTCGTATGAAAAACGCATTTAATTCGCAGTGAAAGGTGCGAGGCCACTTCCGGTTCGAATTTAATCTTTAGGTAAACTTGTCAGGTTTTAATCTCGTGGATCTTTTATCTAACTCGCGAGGTTTGGTTTAAAATTGTTTGGAATTATTTTGACGCAGATAGCGTTGAGAAATTTTGAATCGGAAGAATTATGGATAAGTTAATGAATTGAAATTGTTTTTAGATGTCCGAAGTGGCTGTTGCTGAATTATGTTAATGAAATTTTTTCAGGTGTGTTCTTGATACCCTACTTCTTAATACTTATAGTATGTGGAGTACCGTTGTTGTACATGGAACTTAGTATTGGGCAATTCACACGACGAGGACCGATCGGTGCCATTGGTCAAATTTGTCCCTTATTCAAAGGTATATCCAAATTTTATAATAACGACAATATTATTTATTATTCGATATATTATATTAGACAAAATTATTGAAATAAACAATTAATTATTGCGTTAAATCGTTCTGAGATCGTTTAGTATCTATATATATATTTTATTTTATTCCATTTAAAATTTATGTTTTTCGAAAACTCGCTTTTTTATATAATTTATTTAAGGTCCTTATTTACATTTCCAATCCTAATTCCATATCTCACCTGAGAAGCGAACAGAAACGAATCGATTTTGTTTGTCAAAACAGGAGCTGGTTTATCTTCGGTAGTAATATCATTTTTGATGTCGACCTACCACAATGTGATAATAGCTTACGCCATATATTACTTCTTTGCGGCGTTCAGGGCAAAGCAACCGTGGTCTGACTGCGACAACTCATGGAATACTCTGGCATGTTGGTCACCCAGTTACAGTACCATCAATAATCGAACAAGACCAAATGCATCTAGAACACCGGCCGAGGAATTCTTCGAGTAATTTTTTCAATTATGATATCACTTGCCAATCCTATACTTCGAAGCATTCTGTTTGTTATTACCTTGAAATATTTATTTAGAATATTGCGTTCTAACTTTTCTCGAAATTTATATTATAATTATTAAAATTAATTAATTAAAATTATAATAATACTTTGAAATAATCGTTTAGAATATTTAGTTATAATTTAGAATTTTTCGTTGATCATGAAATATTCCTTTCTATTATTTCTTTCTTTTTTTTTTTTTCTTTCATTTGATAATCCAGCAACAAAGTACTCCAAATCAGTAATGGAATTGAAGAGTCAGGGGCATTAAGATGGGAGCTCGTTGCTTGTCTGATTACTGCCTGGATTATGGTATATTTCTCCGTTTGGAAGTCCATAAAATCGTCGGCACAAGTGAGATACCTGACCGCGACTCTGCCATTTCTTTTAATCGTCGTCTTCCTCATGCGGTCCCTTACCCTTGAAGGTGCTGACAAGGGTCTGCAATTTTTCTTCCGCCCTCGTTGGGAGCTGCTCAGCGACGCGAAGGTAACCCAGGAATTCTTTCCTCGCTCTTTGACGACAGATACATATATATCATTTGATAAAATACCTACGATCCGAGTTACTTCAACGCGACAACGTATCGTACAGTCGAGTCTGAAGCTAAAAGGCAATGTAACTCACGAGGAAAATGTCTCCTTTCTCGTACGACTCTGAAACATTTCTATGTCATGTATCTAACTCGAATAACTTTCTTTAGTCTCGTGACAAAAATCCTTACCTGAAATTCTGTAAATACCTACTACGTTACGATAGCAGAAATAATAGAGTACAATTGTAGAATACCTAATCTCGAAGAATACTTATTATTCCACTAGGTTTACGGAACGCAATTTAAATTTAAAGCATTTCGAATTTCGTAAGAAAAATTACCGTTTACATTTAAATGAAAATAATAATAGAGATAAATATGTATCTGACAGAGAAATATTTTAAAATTTGAAATGGCGACGAAAGAAAGTTATAATTTACGCTAAAATTGAATTACGCCTCTCGTTAAATCGTTGTATCATGCGTAGGTTTGGATCTACGCAGCAGCTCAAATTTTCAATTCCGTGGGCATAGCATTTGGTTCAATGATATGTTTCGCGAGCTACAACAAGTTCCACAACACCATCCTGGTGGACAGCGTGGCTGTTTCTCTCATAAACGCGTTCAGCAGCCTACTCGTTGGAATATTTTCATTTGCTACCATCGGCAACATCGCTCTCGAACAAAATATGTCCGTCGAAGATGTTTTAACAGATGGTACGTACGAGCATCCATCTTACGCTTAGCAATTATAATCTCAGAGCCTTAATAATACATTATCGTGCAAACAACGACGAGACGTTTCGCTGTCACTGATATAAATAAACGCACTTCGGGCAAGACGATGCTAAAGCGATTATTGTTTTGGAATATTCGGTAATTCGTCTCGAATCGATTACCACGAGCGATAACGAGGTTTTATCGCCGTGAAGGGACGTAACGTTGAATATTTCGTCGCTTAATGGAATGTAATGAAAATACTGTATATTATTTCGCCTGGGTGGTGTCAGTCAATGTCAGATTAACTTCTCCTACAATTTTATAGACAAATCATAATTTCCGTTCAAGGACCTGGCCTCGTATTCGTTGTTTACCCGCAAGCGTTAGCCAAGATGCCAGCATCGCAAGTGTGGGCCGTGTTATTTTTCTTTATGCTAGTCTGCCTTTCTTTGAATAGTCAGGTAAGTGATAATATCGAATAATTCTTATACAAATATTTCGTTTAATCGACAGCGACGAATAAATACGTCGATAGAGTAATTTAAAATGTAATTCCAAGAGATAATTCTCCTGTTTTTTTTATGATTTCAGTTCGCAATAGTGGAGGTAGTTGTAACGTCGATACAGGATGGCTTTCCGAAATGGGTGAAACGTCATCTCGTGTGTCACGAAATGTTAGTACTTTTAGTATGCGTCATATCGTTTCTGTTTGGCCTGCCGAATATCTCACAGGTAAGATACATTGTTGGCGAAGCCGTCGATAAGATAAATTCGTTCTGGGAAGCATTGATTTGCAGCGTAAAAAATGATTTGTTATTATGCAAACATATTACATAAATGTGACATAAATTGTATTCGTCATTTCCTTTCTACCTGCTAATTGACGTCCAGGTTGCGTGATACGAATAGAAATTTGTCATTCGGGATTTATTTTAAACAAGAATGTCGCATAGAGTAAATTATTTCAAACATTTTTTGCGGTCAACATTCGAATATCGTATAAATTGATATTTGCGAAATTTCCATCGACGATGTTTCTGTATGTTCTTTTTATTTCCAGGGTGGCATTTACTTTTTCCAATTGGTAGACCATTATGCTGCCTCGATATCGATAATGTTCTTAGCTTTCTCCGAAGTAATCGCGATATCCTGGTGTTATGGCGTGCGACGATTGTGCAATAACGTGAAAGAAATGACTGGACGCCTACCGTCCTCGTACTTCCGGTTTTGTTGGCTCATCGCAGCACCTCTTCTCATTATGGTAAATTTCATTTGAACTGTATATCGAGTTCATTACGAGTACACGAAAACACGATAACAGTGGCTAAAATGCTTGTCGTAAAATTCTCAAATAAGTATAATCATTGGAGATTGAATTAATCGAGTTTATTTTGCACTTCATTGATGTAACTTATTTACATATATACGATATATCTGTTATACATGTACATTTTAATAACTTGTCACAATATTTTCAAAACAATTTTATACCTTCTTGGAACGAAGATGACCTTTCACAGGCTACTTTCTTAATTATAATCGAATCATTTTGCACAGAGATATTTTAAAAAAACAAAGTCATAAACCATATTATAATAAACACTTGAATTGAACTAACTGGAAATCTAATTACTATACTTGCATTGAAATAAAAGAGAAAATAATAATGATTCGAATAAATCTAACGAAAGTTGGATACTTCAAATGCTTGTCCGTGTAACATACGTTTGTTCAATTAGAATAGTTAAATATTCTATTCACAAAGAGATTAATGTACACGTAATTGACAGATGAATTAAACCCGTAGATATGCATTTTTCAACGGCAATTATTGGAATAACGCATAACAGTTGAACATTGTACGAAACCTGACCATTGGCCGCACACCACATTCCCATAAATCACTGTTTCAGGCTGTGTGGGTATTCAGCTTAATTGATTATGAACCACCGACCTACCACAACGGCGAGTACAAGTACCCGTGGTGGGCAGAGGCGATCGGCTGGGGAATAGCTTCTCTTTCGCTCATTTGCATTCCCGCTTTCGCTATCTACGAGTTCATCAGAGCCAACGGCAACACTTGTGTGGAGGTACGATAACGCGAGCCCTCGCGCGGGCCGCCGATTAAAATTTCATTCCACGCGCCACCGGCCGCCATAATTTCCCTACTTTGTCTTTCAGAAATTACGGAACTCTATTAAGCCGCATTTCGAAGCGTGTAAAATTTGCGGCCAAGAATACTGTAACGAGTCCATGCACACGTTCGAGGAGGATGTGATGAAGGAGCAACAGGATGCGAATAGCCCGATACAAATGAGCATCAGTAATCCCTTGTCGAAAACCCAGACATGACGTGATAGGGGATCACTTCAAGTTATTGAGTACCTTGTAAAGCGTTCTTGCAGATGAACAACGCGTTTAACTGAAAATATAGGTAGTCTTAATATCGGTTAATCTGTGTTTTTCGTTAGTATCATTCCGTTTTAGCGTCGACGTATCGCGAGTTTACTAGTAAATACCCGACGAGGATACAAAATAGCTGCCAGAGTCGAAAATACCCGTGGCTAACGAAATTCTCGAATTCGTAATTATCTTTCGGGTTTTCCTACATCGATCGTGCAAAATCGCCAGTATTCTTTCAGCGTTTCGTGATAATTCAAAGGAAATCAAGGATATTCACGATAAACGGACGATTAAGTAGAAAAGCACTGTTTTGCTCAAACTTACCAACATCGTCGTCATACTCTAGCAAACAAGCGAATTCGCGATAAGATATATTCATTCACATTTACCAGTAAATTTGCGATATTAGTATCATCTCTCTCTCTCTCTCTCTTTTTTCTCTCTTTTTAATTATTTATTGGAAAATTGGTTACGTATACCTAAACGTATAATACTCTCAATTTATTGTATCGTAAATATTTTGTGACCTGCACGTTTGCCGTTTTTATTAATCGAAAAGGAAAAAGTAGAAAAATCGTGTCGCTGTATTTAAGTATCGTGTTATGCTTCGGTTACAAAAAAATAGCGTCATATTCCGGAAAACCGATAGGGAATAACAATTAGAAACTGATCCACGTTCGTGAAAACGTCCGAACGTGTTTCCCGTTTCAGCATTTTAACATTTAGTTCGAAATAGGAATTTTTTCGAAAACGTCCGTAACATGTAAACAGCTAAATCGATATGGTTTAACGTGCCTGCGTCGGTCATAAAGTTTATTTTATAACAAATATGCGCGACGTGGTAAACCGGAAGTGTCCACAACCGCTGCACGCACGTCCAAGTTTATGAATAATCGAGGAAGAATCATGATCGTAGAACCGCCGCGTATCGGCTGATTTATTTTTCATGTTTCAACTATGTGTTCCGGTGTCGTATCTTTAAGAATACTTTGTACGCGAGTGATTCTAAACATTGAGTCATCTTACGATTCTTTTTTAAGTAAAGCTAAAGACAATTGGTGAAACAAAGAATCGTTATTTATTAAACTCGAAATAAATTCGATATCTGAAATTGTTAATCGAATACGTTCAAGGATTATTCGATACAAATGCGATCTCAAAATTTTATTTCGCTGCAGATTAGAGACACGTGATCATACTAGAAGCATCTATGACAAATACGACCGATTAATTAATGCAATATTATTTGTTTATCCGTTTTATTTACTTAGAAAGAAAAGACTATGCTCCATAGTGTTCAGAATGACTCTGTATCGTTACATGACGTTGTAAAGTATGCAAATCTTTAGTCACTTCGATCAAACCAGCAACAAATGTAAAATACAAAAAAAAAAAGAATTAAATAATACACGCTGTCATGTCGTTAGACTTAGGATGTAGAAATTACACTTATAAGAAACAGTTAGTTCCAACTAACTACATAGGAAATCATTACTCTCCTTTTATCTCGTTTCACGCGGAAATATTTGACATTCCATTACGCCTCATGATAATTCGCGTTAATCGAAATAAAACACCGTTATTATGTTCGACTCGACATCGTACACGATAGTACATACGTCGATATACGATATCGCAATGCAAACACACCGAACGAAGGTAGAATGGTAATCGTTTAAACAATAATGAGTACAAATGCTAACATTTTCTCGTACTTTCATTGGGCAAGCAGTACCGATGGTAGCGACTGTTAAGAGAAGACAACAAGGGATGACTGCATAAGCTTGTTAACAACGTGGCTGTACACGCGATGAGAATAATTATTGTCGAGCGTGATACATCGCGTACCAAACATCAGAAGACGAAAAATTAGTGTACAAAAGCAAATTGTCAATTACAAAAAGGAGATCGAGCACGTTAGTCTCTAATTATTCAGAATTGTAATAAATTATTATATTCTCATATCATCGTTATTTTTATATGCGTTCGCATTTACAATGCATTTCCTGATAACAATTTCCAATGAATTTTCAGGTTTGCTCTAATCTGTAATATTTAATAAGTAATTCTCATAAAACAATGGAAAATTAACTTCCGAATAATTCGCGAATATGAAATTGAAAAATTCTGCACGTACACTTACACCACAAAGGTTTCAACTGTGATTTTATTTTCTTCTTAAGGATCTGTCATTTCTAAGAACTCTTTATCTCCGAGATAAAACGAATCCAGTTTTCTCCTTCACCCTTCTTTCACCCTTTCTCTTTTTTCATATAATCCGAGAAAATTAGATTTCGACGAATTTCATTATGTACACGAATAAAAAGCGGTGCATCGATGTTATATAAGTTAAAAATCTCTTACGCGACCGTCTCTCTACCCGATCGCGAGCGAATCCTCATACGTTAAATTGGATTTGCCTAATCGCGTTACGCGTCTTCGGGCTGCTTTTCGCGGTGGAATCGAGTCATTCGAGTCTCGTGCCAGCCCAGGTTCGCTTCAAAGCACCGAGAAACCGGGACATTTTGTCGACGAACCGAAAGAAGTCGACAGCATGACAAAGAAGTTCGAGTTCAATTGGCGGGTCGAAGTGCCGGAACTGCTGAGGAACGGTTCGACGTTCGATCGGTGGTTCGAAGACAAGGAAACGACGGAGTACGAACCGAGCTGCTTATTCAAAGTCGACGAATATGGGTTCTTTGTCTATTGGAAGAGCGACGGCAAGGTAGAGCCGCTATTTGTTCGTGATTTAAAGCATAAGTTTAGAGTATAGACATTTCGCGATGTCGCGAGAGAGCTTCTCGTTTTATGAAATTGAAAATAAGAATAATAGTAGCTCTAGATAAATTAAATATCCTATCAATTTTAATATTTCCTTATTAAATAAACATTTAAAGAAATAAAATAGAGAAAGAGTCTCATAAAAGTAGCAAGATATTTTACTTGCTGTAGTACTCGAAGAAAAATCAATTAAACACCGTATTTATTTTATTATCATTAGTTTAATTCATCGAATATTGATTGATTAATAGATATAAAATAAAAATATTTTTATGCAGGACGGCGATGTGATAGAATTGGCTCAAGTGAGTGACATTCGTTATGGCGGCACTCCGAAGGTAAGTAATTATTAATTATTTTAATTAACTAAAAAAATTATTAAATTCTATTATTCTAACGTTTAATGTCGATCATTTAGGATCCTAAGTTGTGTAATAAAATAAGTAAACACGGATCTATGGAAGATATAGACCAGAAAAGCTTGACTATATGCTCGGGTATCGACTATACTAATATCCATTATCAGCACGTTGTCTGTGCAGACGCACAAACGGCCAAGGTAACGAGAAATAATCAAATTAACTGAAAAAAAAAAAACAATAAAATATTTTTCTTTCATTTTTCATTGCGAGTAGTCTGTTATTCGCGTTGAATTTCCTAAATGTTCCAAATTTTGCATGATGTAGGACTGCAAGCTGGTTTACGATTAATCACGCACAACACGAAAGCTTCAAACGTTTGTCCAACTATACAACTGATGAAACAGTATGTTTATTATTATGGCAATTTTTGTTATTTTATAAAAATAATATCGAGACTTGGGGTAAATTGTGTATTTATTAATCAGTTGGATGAGGTTGAGCTTCCAAGTGGATCCCAAAGGAAAAGTGCCGGTGAAAGTTATATCGAAGACATTCGCCTCTGGGAAAACGGAAAAACTCGTTTATCAAGGACTGGCAGACATGGGCCTGCCTAGTGGAAAAGTAAGCTTCTCCGATGTAATCTTATTCTTACAAAGCTCCGCATCGTAGACAATGCTAATTATTTCTATATTGCAAAGAACCAAGAAGAACAACGCAATCGTGGAAAATGTCTTCGCGAATGAGTCTGATATTTCGTACAAAAAAATTCTTTTTATATTATTCAGACTCGTTTTGTATTAATATCTGTGTTAATATTATTTCGCATTGGTATTCGTAGCTTATGACGTTTTTTAAAATTACACGTACTATTCGGATCTAGAAAAAGATATTAAATTTGCGACAAAGGAAATTAAGTAAAATTTGTATCGTTTTGATTCCTAATGTAATATTAAATTTGGGATAAATAAAATAAGAAAAATTCGTGTCATTTAGATGTTTAATGAAGCATTGAATTTACGATAAAGAAAATTTTAAATATAGAATAGTAAGGAAATTGTTATTTTTAGAGTGACAAAATCGAGCCGAAGGATTTCACGTTCGAGAAATTTAAGAACTTGTACTTTAAAATCTGCCCAAGAAACGATATAGAAGAATTATTCCAATCGATGTAAGTACCGGTTACATCGAGGAGTAAGATCAACGTGAATCGCGCCGTAAATCTTCCGGGATAACGATTATTATGCTGCAAATGGTATGTTCCAGAACAAAAGGAAAATCGGATACGATCACCCTGGGTCAATTAGTGCAATTTATGAACGAGAAACAAAGGGATCCCCGGCTGAACGAAATTTTATATCCTCTTTACGACGAGAAACGATGCACCGAGATAATCAACGATTACGAACAGGATGACAAGGCGAAAGATGCAAGTAAGTTTGCTTTATGAAACAATTTATCCTATCAATCGTGAAATTTTAATCACCTGCTTGTACCTTCGGAATCTAATTAACCGTGCTAATTAATTTCCCTGTGTATCAAAAACTTTCCTTTCACCAGAGATGCAAATGCAGAAAATTACATTTCGTCTTTCTCATTTGCGTGAAAAATATTGACTCTGAAAATAAAATTAACACGTTTGGAATATGGTAAAAGGTAACGAGACGAGAAATTAATAGGTGATAAATGTAATAGTCGTTTTAAAATTGAAATTAACATCTCTGAAATCAAAGGTAGTCGTTCAAAAAATTTTTATTCGAAAACGAAGGTAACTAAGCAAGTGTTCGAATTTTAAAATAAATAGAATAATCGTCGAATTGTTTGATAAAAAAAAGAAAGGGTTTGTACTTTCTCGTCTACGCGAAAAATATTGACTCTAAAAATAAAATTAACACGTTTAGATTATGGTAAAAGTAACGAGTCGAGAAATGAATAAATGATAAAAGTAATAGTCGTTTTAAAATTGAAATTAACATCTCTGGAATCAAAGGTAGTCGTTTAAAAAATTCTAATTCGAAACTTGGCAAGTGTTCAAATTTTAAAATAAATGAAATAATAGTGCAATTGTTTGATAAAAAGGAAAGGGATTGTACTTTCTCATCTGCGTGAAAAATATTGACTCTAAAAATAAAATTAACACGTTTTGAACACGGTGAAAGGTAACGAGTCGAGAAATGAATAAACGATAAAAGTAATAGTGGTTTCAAAATTGAAATTAATATCTCTGGAATCAAAGGTAGTCGTTTAAAAAATTCTAATTCGAAATTTAGCAAGTGTTCAAATTTTAAAATAAATGAAATAATAGTGCAATTGTTTGATAAAAAGGAAATGGATTGTACTTTCCCATCTGCGTGAAAAATATTGACTCTTAAAATAAAATTAACACGTTTAGAACACGGTGAAAGGTAACGAGTCGAGAAATGAATAGACGATAAAAGTAATAGTGGTTTTAAAATTGAAATTAACATCTCTGAAATCAAAGGTAGTCGTTTAAAAAATTCTAATTCGAAACTTGGCAAGTGTTCAAATTTTAAAATAAATGAAATAATAGTGCAATTGTTTGATAAAAAGGAAAGGGATTGATCTGCATGAAAAATATTGACTCTAAAATAAAATTAACACGTTTAGATTATGGTAAAAGTAACGAGTCGAGAATGAATAAATGATAAAAGTAATAGTCGTTTTAAAATTGAAATTAACATCTCTGGAATCAAAGGTAGTCGTTAAAAAATTCTAATTCAAAAACAAAGGTAACTTAACAAGTGTTCGAATTTAAAACAAATTAAATAATCGTGCAATTATTTGTTAAAAAAGGAAAGAGATTGTAATTTGGAGTTATATTACATAGATTTGTAACCCGGAATTATGATTAGTATTTTCGGCACGAAAGTTAATCATTTTCGCGCTTTATCTTCCGTTTCCGCGAAACGGACTTTAAAAAAAGAGTTTCGCAAATTTTATCTGTCATTTCGTAATACCGCGAACCTCGCTCATTGTTTGACAATTATATTACCCGCGATTCTTCGCGGCAAACGGGAGAAATATAATTTTCCCGGATTCGAGATAGAAAATCGGGAATTCGATACGGTTTATCAGAGAACGGAACGGATTTATGAAAATTCACGCGCACGCGTGCTCATCTCGGTTTAATCTACGTTAATGGGATCCATAAAAATTCGTGCGAATGCACGATACTCGTCACTTTCCGTTTATGCACCGGAATATAATAGCTTGAATAAAAGAAGGTGCATTCTCCGTGGAATACGCATCTCTCCTCTCTGCAAAATTCATCCCGTATTCGAAGTTGCAGTTTGACCCGGCCGCAAATTGCTTTTATTACTTTCAACGCGATTTTCGTTTGATATATTACGAGCCGAATGCGAAAACGCGTTCATCCTGTGCTTTTGTGCGCAGAAAGCCTGACGAAGGAGGGCTTCGTTCGTTATTTGATGTCCGACGAGAATGCACCGTGTTTCTGGACAAATTAGAAGAATGGATGGACATGGAACAACCCCTTTCGCATTATTACATCAACTCCAGCCATAATACTTATCTCAGCGGAAGGCAAATCGGTGGTAAGAGTACCGTCGAGATGTACAGACAAGTTTTGTTAGCTGGCTGCAGGTAATTATCGATTATGGATTAATAATACGTTAATTAATATGGATTATTAGTAATTTAACAGAATTTGAAACTTTAAATAGGCGGTATTTATTACTCAGGTTATCCTATAACTTCGTTCTATGGTGTTTTTTATATTTTTTCGTCGCATTTTATCAACTATATCGATGATCAACGTCTTTGCCAATGAAATAGAAAGAAGTCGTAGAACAAAAGACGACTATGTTTTTTTTTTTAATATTTAAAGGTTTATTCGATGTATAATTTTAAATAGTAACAGTAGTAAAAACGAGTACGAGTTTATGGGATGACTTGATATTTAGATTCAATAAAATTCGTGATAGAGAATTAATTTATAAATTAATTCATAAAGGACTCTCCAACCAGTGTGGTATAATTAGAAATTTTTGATCATAAACTTTGATATTTGCGAGTATAGAAACATGGTTTTATTAAATTATATTAAGTATTTTATTTTATATTTGATTATATTTGACGGTGGAATTATCATTTTGAGATACGAGTATATATGATATTAATTAAAGCGCTGTTTGAAAAGGAAAATTCTGAAATTCAGATTGATTTTCACTGGTTTTAGAGTTCTAGTACTTAATGGATTGTAATACTGTTCAACACAAATTTTGATCTTCAATATCCATTCGGTAATTATGCAAAAATTGCCCTCAGTTTCCGAAAAATGTGAATTTTTCTAAAAACGCATCATTTTTGGTAAAAATGAAGTATTATATAAAAAGTTGGAACGGTATGAGGTTTATTTTGGTCTTGAAAGTTAGGTGAGAGTATCTTTCTAATTCTAACAATTATTTATACTTCTGAATCATTATAATTGATCATAAAAATTTAAAAATAAGATGTCTAGCAGATTTTGTACGCACATTCTTGTATTTTTAGAAGATGGTCTTTAGTTGATACGATTTTATTACCCGCTCAGTATCGTATTCTGTAGGCTTTTTTTACAGAAGAAATCGTGGACAGGATTGTCCAAACAGTTTTCAATTCGATTAGATCGAGAAAATATTCGTCGGTAACGTGAATTCTCGATTTTATCGACATCTAGCCTAGACAGTGCCGCAGCTAAGAATCCGAGTACCACGTGTGATGATTAATATAATTTTGCCATAAAATTTAAGGAAATTAACAGTTCATTATTCTACCAAATGCAAAGAATTTTAAATTTTGTTTGCCTTCGTTGCTTCATGGCAAAATATTCATTCTACGGAACTATAAGGAATCATATCGATATTTAAAATTCAAAAATATCGCGCCTGTATGTCCTAACGTGTGTATCGAGTTTTAAAATAACGTAAAAACATGTTAAATTGCAGGAAAATATAACGCATAGAACAAAATTTTATAATAAATAAATTCAACATACCCTTAGTGCATCTTGTTGATACAGCACTATTATCTTCAATGAAATAAACAAGGATAAAACATCAAGTCGATGAGCGTTATTTATGATTTTGGACGATCAGGAACACAGAATGTGCGAGGAGGTAGTTCAAAACCTCGCTGTGTGATAGACAAGGACAGATAGTGTTTAGAAAAGGACAGAAACAATTCAGCGCATCTATGATTTTAGGGCACAAGTTTGTCCTACTTCGACAAGTTTCGAGGGAAAAATCATAGATGGCGCTGATCGCAGGCTTTTCTGATTGGCTGCAGTAGCGCCAATCAACGGGCTATTTATTTACCTTGCCTTGTTTACTTACCTTAATTTCTCGTAATTCGCATACTGCTGCTACATTAATTTCAAAAATATCGCTTACTTATTTCTAGCTTATTACTAACTTATTTCTAACTTATAACTAACTTATAACTAACTTACAGCTATGTTATAACTAATGTTCTAACTCAGCAGTACAGCTCTTAGTTTGGTATTGTTAAAAAAAGATAAAATTAGTTTTGGAAAACGATACCAATTACCAGATCTCACCACGTGGAGGTGATGAGACCCGAACATGCGCCCTAGAGACGCATCCTACTGACAATATCCATATCATAGATACCCTAATCTAACTTAGAGCAAGGGAAATTAAAGTTAAAGTTAATTATACTGACACTTTATTAACCCTCAAAATATGATCGCGCAGGAGAAGATAATGTGGTCTTTCAAATCCTACTATTCTACTCCCACCACTCCCTCGAATCTTTCTCGTATGTCTTTTCTATGCGAAGAAATAATTCTTTCTACTTGCAAAAATTATTTCAACAACACCTGAACTTTTTCGAAACTTCTTTTATTTTTGAACGATAGTAGGGCCCATTAGCTATAACACAAAATTAGATTCGTATTCGTATCTCTTTTCTAGTCGAAGAAATAATTTTTTCTACTTACAAAAATTATTTCGATGACACCTGAACTTTTTCGAAATTTCTTTTATTTTTGCCCGATAATAGGGCCCATTATCCATAACACAAAATTGGATTCGTGTGCGTATCTCTTTTCTACTCGGAGAAATAATTTTTTTTGTTTTCAAAAATTATTTCGACGACACCTGAACTTTTTCAAAATTTCTTTTATTTTTACCCTATAGTGGGGCCCATTAGCTATAGCACAAAATTGGATTCATCTTCGTATCTCTTTTCTAGTCAGAGAAATAATTTTTTCTGCTTACAAAAATTATTTCGATGACACCTGAACTTTTTCGAAATTTCTATTATTTTTGCCCGATAATAGGGCCCATTATCCATAACACAAAATTAGATTCAGGTGCGTATCTCTTTTCTACTCGGAGAAATAATTTTTTCTGCTTACAAAAATTATTTCGATGACACCTGAACTTTTTCGAAATTTCTATTATTTTTGCCCGATAATAGGGCCCATTATCCATAACACAAAATTAGATTCAGGTGCGTATCTCTTTTCTACTCGGAGAAATAATTTTTTCTACTTACAAAAATTATTTCGACGACACCTGAACTTTTTCGAAATTTCTATTATTTTTGTCCAATAATAGGGCCCATTAGCTGTATCATAAAATTGGATTTATGTGCATATCTCTTTTCTATCCGGAGAAATAATTTTTTATGCTTGCAAAAATTATTTCGACAACACCTGAACTTTTTCGAAATTTCTATTATTTTTGCCCGATACTAGGGCCCATTAGCTATAACACAAAATTAGATTCGTATTGGTATCTCTTTTCTATTCGGAGAAATAATTTTTTCTACTTACAAAAATTATTTCGACGACACCTGAACTTTTTCGAAATTTCTATTATTTTTGTCCAATAATAGGGCCCATTAGCTGTATCACAAAATTAGATTCAACTACGTATCTCTTTTCCACGCGGAGAAATAATTTCTTCTATTTCCATAGATATCCGCAGCAAGTAGAAAATTATTTTGAAGACACTTGTACTTCTTCGAAATTTCTTTTAATATCATTCTATAGTATGAATCATCCGACAAAGAGAAAAAAATGATCGCTATTGCATAGACGAAAAGGGCGAAGTAACGCGTGTTTCAGTGAAAAGTGTGGTGATAGGATTTCTAGAGAAACTCGTATTTTTCTGAAACCGAGGGTGATAAAGCAACAATTTCGATTAGATATTCCTATCCAGAAAATTAAACTCTGCAAAATTCACCTATTAATATCACAAATTGGAGAAAACGTTAAAATTCGTTGAACAGTGTTATCAGGGAATGTAGGATGAATACGAACGTATTCGAAATGGCGATGGTATGAGAATATAATAATTTATTACAATTCTGAATAATTACAGACTAACGTGCTCGATCTCCTTTTCGTTAGACCAGCACTAATTATCTCATTTCCTTTCAAAAATTCTTCCAAAAGGATTACCATTTTACTTATTGTTAAATATATTTGAAAAATGGTAAGACACTCTATTCAATATTAAATTATTTTCGACACAAATTGTAATAATTCATATTTTCATTTTCAACCTGCTGTTTATAACTTATTCTCTCACGATTTCCACAATTTTATATCTGTTACAATTGATAATAATCACGTTGTGTTTTATTTACTGAAATAATTCGTAGTGATCGATAAAGCAATAGAAGGGTTGAAAACAAGTGGACAAGAGGTTAATATAACATATCGTTCGCCAGATGCGTGGAACTCGATTGCTGGGACGGAAAAGGCGAAGACGAGGAACCCATCATAACTCACGGCAAAGCCATGTGCACCGATATTCTTTTCAAAGATGTCATATACGCTCTAAGGGACACAGCATTCGTCACTTCCGAGTACCCCATAATTTTAAGTTTCGAGAATCATTGCTGCCTGAAGCAGCAATACAAATTAGCCAAATACTGCGACGAAATATTGGGCGACTTGCTGCTTAAAGAACCTCTGAAAGATTACCCGGTACGTAACAAATAGAAATAAATTAGTAATTACACTTACATTTTACTCGATGAAAAATTTTCGAAATCTTCGATAATTATACCATAGAATTGTGAGAATAAAAAGAACACTTACGTTTTACTCGATGAAAAATTTTCGAAATCTTCGATAATTATACCATAGCATTGCGAGATTAAAAAGAACACTTACGTTCTACTCGATGAAAAATTTCCGAAATCTTCGATAATTATACCATAGAATTGTGAGAATAAAAAGAACACTTACGTTCTACTCGATGAAAAATTTTCGAAATCTTCGATAATTATACCATAGAATTGTGAGAATAAAAAGAACACTTACGTTTTACTCGATGAAAAATTTTCGAAATCTTCGATAATTATACCATAGCATTGCGAGATTAAAAAGAACACTTACGTTTTACTCGATGAAAAATTTTCGAAATCTTCGATGATTATACCACAGCATTGCGAGATTAAAAAGAACACTTACGTTTTACTCGATGAAAAATTTTCGAAATCTTCGATAATTATACCACAGCATTGCGAGATTAAAAAGAACACTTACGTTTTACTCGATGAAAAATTTTCGAAATCTTCGATAATTATACCACAGCATTGCGAGATTAAAAAGAACACTTACGTTTTACTTGATGAAAAATTTTCGAAATCTTCGATAATTATACCATAGCATTGCGGAATTAAAAATAATTTAACACTATGCTCCGACTATCGAGATCGCTGATTACTAAAATATAAATAATATTTTTATATTATTTTTATATTCGCGTTACTTCGGCATCTCTCTAATCTTCCATTTATCTACAATTATACCTAAATAATTCCAAATCAACTTTATCTTCTCGAATTAGCCACCGTTCGTACAAAATGGTAGCAAAATTAATCAAATTAGACATCAAAACCGAATAATTCTTCATAACCAATATAATAACACTTTTAATTCGTACATTATACTTCAAAATTAAACAAAAATGTCGAGTGATTGTTTAGAGATACGTTTACAAGTTCATTGAGAAATGTGGACTGACGGGAATATTTCTTAATATTTATTTGTGGTTTCTCGCTGGAAGCTCGCGTATTTTCCCGTAAAGGAAGAGTAAATGATTTTCTAAATTTGAGAAAGGTAGAAACTACTTTTCGTTCGACCGATGCAAACGGATGAAACGGGAAAAACGAGAAGTGTGCTTACCGCTCGGACGAATATTGAGAAATACGTTTATTCTGTAATGGTAAATAAAATGGCGCAGCTTGAACCCGGACATCCACTGCCTCCGCCGAGCGCACTGAAGCGAAAGATATTAATCAAGAATAAAAGACTGAAGCCGGAGGTGGAGAAGGTCGAGCTGGAGTTATTCCGCTCTGGGCAATTCGAGGCGAAAGACGAGGTAGTCGAGGATCCCAGTGCACCTGCAGGACCACCGGAACCGCCAAAGGTTCATTATCTATCATTATCTACGATCATCTTCATCGTTCGAATTTTCTCACTTTCCTTGAATTTTTCGATATTTATGTAGGATTGTTTTTTTTGTGTAGAGAATTGATTAGAATAATACTGCGACTTGTTTTGGAAATACGATATAACTTTATTAACCCTTTGCACTCGAGAGGCGACTCTCAGTCGCCATTTAATCAGATTCTAAACATCGATATTAATTGATATATCAAATTTTAAATTACCAACCGATGCGTGGAACGTCGAGATAAAATTCCATATCTTAATTCTCATAAGATTTCTTATTTACCGTTTTAAACATATCGTTAACTTTGTGGTAAAAGATCTTCGAATTACTATTTTTCCCTAACGAAGAAATCACCAAGTGCAAAAGGTTAAAGTAATCAATTGTAAGGGATAATTATTATTATTATTATCCTATACAATAATTATTATCCTTATTCTTACGGCGCTAGCTTACTTCTCTAGAACTGCTTAACCCTTTGCATTCGGCGATTTTTTGGTTAAAGAACAGTAGAAATTTATAGATTTTTTGGTATAAAACTGACATTATTTTTTTGAATGGTAAATAAAAAATCGTATAATAATTAACATATAGAATTATTTCATTTCGATATTTCGCATATTGTTATATTATCTTAAATTTGATATATCCATTAATATATTCGATTTTCCGTTGAAACGCGATTAATCCATCGTCTACGTAAATTATTCCATAGCAATTTGAGAATACCTTTAATAAATATTTCGATAGATAATTCGTGGTTCTATCTTTCATCTAGAATTGAATTTTCGATATTACGATTCGTCAAATTATAATAGAGCCTCTGACAAATGCTCGTGTAATTTTGAGTTAGTATACAGGATGTGTCATTGAAGTAAAACTTCGAAACTTGAATTGTCGATATTATTCGTGTAGCTTCGTCATAAATGTTAATATGTTATAAAAAATATACACATATTGTTTTAAGTGGAATGAAAAAGCTAAGTATCGATGATAAAATTAACGAAATTATTTGTTCTCATAACAAACGCGACATTTGGTTGGATAAATAATCACGACTCGTATATCGCGATTTTTTTAAAAGCTTGCATAATGGCGTTACGTGTTATTTAGCTCGTAAAAAATGTAATTTTTGCAACGTTTTAGGAAGAACCACCTCCAGAAGCTGCTCCAGCCGAGGGTGCTCCACCAGGCGAAGGAGGTGCCGAAGGAGAAGCACCTCCAGTTCAATACACCGGCAGCACGATGGCGTGCCATCCTTGGCTTTCCTCGATGATTAATTATGCACAGCCAGTGAAATTTCAAAGCTTTGAAACTGCGGAGAGTATGTAAAGTGTGCTTTCTTTCTCTTCGTACTAACATACGAGCATTATGCCTCAGTCCTTTGATAAAGCACGATATTCCTTCTAACGTTAGCTAGCCTCTTCGACATCACCCTCCAGGGATAAATAAGTATCACTATTGATCCTTAGCATTTTCTATTCGTCTGTGTCTTTATTTCCCATCTTTACTCCGTTGCCTTTACATTTCTATAACAACATATTCGTTATAGAACCTCCCTTCTCTCGAAATCCAACTACTGATTTTAATATATTCGATTTCTATGAAATATTAACCCTTTGCACTCGATAATTTTTTGGCTACAGAAATTTACAGATTTTCTGCTATAAAACTGACGTTACTTTTTTCACTGGTAGATAAAGAATCGTATAATAATTGACACGTAAAATTATTTGATCTTGATATATCACGTATTGTTATATTATCTTAAATTTGACATATTAATTAATGTGGATCTTGTTCGCCGAAGACGTGGATGGTCGTGTTTTCTTTTTTATATATCTTAGTAATTTTACTATATCTTGATTTCTTCTGCCATTTCCAGAGAAAACCTCAAGAAAACGTATATTTCTCAAAAAGTTGCGCTGGAATAAGTTATTATCCGATTTTTTATTACTATTCTTAATAGCTAATAAACTTCAATGTTCCCTGAGAGGAGTGCAAAGGGTTAACATTATTCATACCTACTTAACCAATAACCAACTTGTGAAATATATAACATCGTTGAAATAATGTTCTTTGAGCCAAAAATTGAAACACGAATTGTGTTTGCTTCCTTTAGAATGGAGAAAAATATTTTAAATCGATTTACAAATATGTTAAGTCTCAGTTGCCATTTAGTTAATTAACATATCAAATTACCCAACGATAAAATAATTCTACGTCTTAATTACTATACGATTTCAAAAATATCCTTTTACCTTTTCAAAGATATCGTCGACTTTATCGCTATTTTTCTGTAACGAAAAGATCACCGAGTGTAATGTTAATGATACCGACGTTTGTGAAACGTGAATTCTGTGTTATTATTGCAGAAAAGAACATACACCACAATATGTCCTCGTTTTCGGAGACCGCTGCGCTGAATTACCTGAAAACGAATGCCGTGGAGTTCGTTAATTACAACAAACGCCAAATGAGTCGGATCTATCCGAAAGGTACAAGAGCTGGACTCGTCGAATTACATGCCGCAGGTGATTGTCCCGATTTCGATTAACAGAAACTTACATTACGCCGGTGTTATTAATGCACGAATACCTGTCCAGGTCTTCTGGAACGCGGGTTGTCAAATGGTAGCGTTGAATTTCCAAACACCCGATCTGCCTATGCAGCTCAATCAGGGCAAATTCGAGTACAACGCGACCACTGGATATTTACTGAAACCTGAATTCATGGTAAGGGCGGACAAGACCTTCGATCCCTTTTCCGAGGACGTGGATGGCGTCATCACAGCCCAATGTTCCGTCCAAGTGAGTTCCATCTGTGAAAATAAATTTTTATTTAATTTAATCTTTTATTTTAATTTCATTTTAAAATTCTTTTTTCATTTAACACTAGATTTACGTGACCCGTAAATTTGACGGACGGGTTGCTTCAATTATACGATATTAACAGATTTAATTAACTTATATTAACCCTTTGCACTCGGCGATTTTTTAGAGAAGAGTAGAAATTTACAGATTTTCTGGTATAAAACTGACATTATTTTTTTGAGTGGTAAATAAAGAATCGTGTAGTAATTAACACGTAGAATTATTTGATTTTGATATTTTGCATATAGTTATATTATCTTAAATTTCATGTGTTAATTAATATGGGTCATTCAAATTCCATGGTGACCGACAGTCGCCATTCGAGTGCAAAGGGTTAAGTCTGTTAATACTGCGATTGTTTTCAAATTAAACCCATCGTTTGTTTTTTAAAGAAAATATGTGGTTTTCTTTACCCTAAATCTGACGGGTGTCCGTAGAAATAGGTATACAAAAAAATACCGTAAATCTAGTGTTAATACTCGTCACCAGAATATTTGATATCCGACTACGCGAAAATCGAATTTTCCTACAAATAGCAATTAAGGATAAATTTTACTAACGAGTGGTGAAATTTGAACGGTGATTCGAAGATAAAAATAAATTTTAACGAGTGTCAATATAAATATAACACAATTCTTAATGGTACTCGCAATATACACGTTTAACGATAGAATTATCAACCTATAATTAGTAACTATATATATTTTACACAAATGAAGATAATTGTGGTGGTACAGTGGAAACGAATGACTCTGATATTTCATAATATGAAATATGATATATATAATCTTTGATATTTCTAGCGTTAATCAATCTTGAGTCCACCTTTTAACGATTAATATTTTAACCGACCTGTTTTCACCATACCTTTCTCTGTAATTCGCGTTATGGTAGAATTTATTCGATTTAACCGTGGATACGTTTTACTCTCTAGGTGATAGCAGGTCAATTTTTGTCTGACAAGAAAGTGGGAACTTACGTCGAAGTAGACATGTACGGTTTGCCAGCAGACACGATCAAAAAGGAATTTCGAACGCGTATGGTCCCCGGAAATGGCTTAAACCCTGTCTACAACGAGGAACCGTTCCTCTTCCGGAAAGTTGTACTACCCGACTTGGCTGTACTCAGATTCGGTAATTTTCTAAAGTTTAATCCCGATGCAATTTACATTATTATCCCCTTGACATACAAATTAAAAAAGACTTGATGCTTTGATTTTGATTTTTGATTTTATTTCGCTAAGTTGAACTAGAGAATGGAAGTTGAAAAGGAATATATATATTTTTTTAAATATTGCATTTCTATTGATAAGATTGATTCATAAGACTTATTTCTTGACATACAATGAAGAGAAATACTTACCAAAGTCAAAGAAGAGTCTTGAAATAAATGACGAGTCTAACTCGTTATTTGTATGTTAACCCTTTGACTGCCACTCCGAAATCATATGTTTTTCCCAGGACGCCACGGAATTATTTTTATTATTCAAAGCATATAATGGCAAAATAATAATGAATTAATGTTAGAAGGCAATATTTTTATCAAATGGAGCGTTTCTCTTACTGATGGTCACTGTGGCGCGAAAGATTACGGCACGAATTGCAAAAAAAGAGGACGAGCGTACCTGGAACGAAAATTTTGCAGGGAATATTACAAAAAAATTCCAAACAATTTGGGTGAAAAATTGCTAAAAATATGACCAAGAATGTGACCACTTATTGTCCGGATTGTATTGATACGCCGCATTTATGTTTAAAGTGCTTTAACAAAGTGCACCGTTAGACGCAAGATTTATTCTAACATTTTGTTATTCTTTATTGTTCTAATAACAAATTTTAATTGTTCAATAGGGCACACTTTATTTCAATATATCTTCTATACATCGGCTATATTCAAATACACTAACTCTCGATTTTCATTTAGGTTTTTACAATTGTAAAAGGTTGAAAAGCTCCGGTCACCCATGACCACCGTAGCGTCACGGAAGAAACCGTTGTCGGTCATATGTGACCACCATGGCAGTCAAAGTGTTATCCCTTTGCACTCGAGTGGTGACTCTCAGTCGCCATTTAATCAGATTCGAAATATCGATGTTAATGTATCAATATTAAATTTCAAATGACACACCGATGCGTGTAATGTCGAAATAAAATAATTTCGTGTCTTGATTTTCATAGGATTTACCGTTTTAAATTATCGGTAACTTTATTGTAGAAGATCTCCGAATTATTATATTTCTATAACGAAAAAATCCACCGAGTGCAAAGGGTTAAATTATCGAAAAAACACTCGAAGCGATACTCACCCCCGATTTCTCGTCATCAATTGCATCTTGATTGCATTGCAAGCAGATTGCATCTCCGAAAATTCACATTGGTCGTTTGCGTAGGCGTGTACGAAGAGAGTGGAAAACTATTAGGTCAACGCATCCTTCCTCTGGACGGACTTCAAGCAGGGTACAGGCACATCTCGTTGAAGACCGAGGCGAATTTCCCTATGGCGCTGCCGATGTTGTTCTGCAACATCGAGCTGAAGATTTACGTGCCCGATGGATTCGAAGGTAATACCTCGAGCAAGTACGCGGCGCAAAAATAGAAGTGTACGAGGATGACTGTGATTCGAGGCTGGTTTCTCGACTCGTAGACTTCATGGCCGCCCTGTCTGACCCGGGTGCATTCAGCAAAGGAGCCGAGAAGCAAGCAGAGACCATGAAAGGGCTAGGGATCGAGCAGACCGACGCGAAGGCCGAGGCGAAGAAGAAGGAAGAGGAGAAGGCTAAAAGAGGTATAAGCTCTTCGTCCAAGTAAATTTCATTCATAAAGATCAAAGCGGCAAACAGCGGCCCTGTGTGCCGTTATTTAAAAACTGTTGCGGGCAAACTTTTTTAATCGCTCCTGGACTTAAATTGTTTGCGCCGGCTCTCGGATTTATTGAGATTTTAATCGCCTCGCGGATCTTACATCAGCGATTTTTTTATTTTTTTCATCAAGCGGGATAAGTCTTCGGATTGTTTATCGATGGAAATAGCGTCTATGAACGCTCGATCAACGAGTTTTTCTTCCTTTCTTTTTTTAAACTTGGAATATGTTGTTATTAATACAAATTTATCGGCAATGTTTTGGAGAACAGGGTAATTATTTACAGATTTTTGCGTGTATCTTCTTTACGATCTATTATTTTTATTATTAATATGTATATTATATGTATATTCTTTATAGCGTTTTTTATATATCATAATTTATGATAATTCGTGACTTTTTTTATAGAGTTCATTCTTTATCTTTTGAAATATATATATATATGGAAATTAAGAATAGGTTGAAGAGGCTATATCGTGTGAGGACTATTTTATTATTGATATGTATATTATATGTATATTCTTTATAGCGTTCTTTATATAACATAATTTATGATAATTCGTGATTTTTTTTATAGAGTTCATTCTTTATCTTTTGAAATATATATATGGAAATTAAAAATAGACTGAAGAGGCTATATCGTGTGTAAGGACTATTTTTAATTTTTATGTTGCACAGGAGATAAGGTGTGTTATTAATACAAAAAGTCGCGAGTTATTGCTTTGTTTCTCCACTTTTGTCAGTAAATGCGAGTTATTAAGTTATTCTTAATAACTTCTATTCTTCGTCAATTCTTAAAGTTTATTACTTATTCGGTTCAATCTTCTTTTTCCCTTCATTATTTTTGTTTAACTATCTTTATCAATTTGCGATTGTTTCGGAAAGAATAACCGATATCGCGAATATAATAGATTTCGAATTTAAAGCAACATATTATTCTGATTCACTTCATTGGAATTATAATTCCTCCCTTTTATTTTATTTCCTTTTCAGATTGGCCAATATCAAGATATATTAATTGCAGAGAAAATATTTTCGCGTTTCGTTATAATGTTCCGCCCTACAAATTTATTTCTTGCCTGTTTTTCCTCGGCTTTTCTCGTTTTTCACCGTATTATTTTATCGTATTATTCTGTTACCGATATTTTATTATCCGCGCTTTCTCCGAACACATTTGCGATAACAATTTCATTTCGTTCGTGTGTATAACGTAAATGGTGGAAAATAACGTTATACCGGTATTTTCATTTCGAAAATAACGCTTATGCCAAAGATTTCGTGTCTCTTCGTTAAATTATATTTTTAACTTAACGCATTCAACCGGAAATATTACTGACATAGTAAAGGTATTTTAAACAATCGTAAAGAAGGTTCATTCTGTTTAACTACTTACGCCAGTAACGCAAACAATCTCAGGAACAAGAGATTAATAAACGCAGAAATAACACGCCACGAACGTGATTCGTTCTAGCGACATTTTATATCTTCTTTTGATATTTCCAATCTATAAAATCCAATATTCGTCGGGTACAAAAATAAATTACAAGCAATTTTTACGACTATCTAAGAAATACTAGTCGAAAAGCAATTAAATTTAATACCGTATTCTAAAATTACACTATCTTCCGAGGAATAAGAATAAAATCGAAAATAACTTTTCATTCGATTATATACGGAAAAATAATTTTTCATTCGAACCGTACAATTTTTCATAGTAATAAAAACCAAAGATAATTCTTTACTCGAGTATATACAGTATTTTAAGGATACAAAAGCCAAGAATAATTTTTCGATTAAACGATTTCCAGAGGAATACAAGCCAGAACCAATTACGATAGAGACTCTGCGAAAGGAAAAGGCGTTCAAACTCGGCAAGAAGCAGCAAAAGGAATACGACACGATGAAGAAGAAGCATCTGAAAGAACGGCAGACAATGCAGAAGAATCATTGCGCCGCCATAGATAAATTAGTGAAGGGAAAGGAGTACGTAATCTTCGAAACGTGCTAGGACGTTGCTCCCTTTTAGTTAAAAATTGCCGAATTATCGCGATTAACGTCGTATCACGCAGCTAATTCCCGTCTGACAATGATGAATCTCGCGTTTGCAGCAAAAGCGGGCGCTGGTCCAGGACGCGAACGTGAAGAAGGTTATAAGCGAGCAAACCACCCAATGGTCGTCCATGGTGGAACGACAGAGGAAAGAAGAATGGGAGATGCTGAAGTCTCACACGGAAGCAGGTCGAGAGGAGTTCAGAAATTAATCGAAATGTGCAGGCCTCGCAAGTCAAACAGTTGCAAGCAAAACACGACAAGTACGCTAATTATCATTTCTTCTCTTCTTGAATTTCTTCCAGCCTTGTATCTCTATTGCAACTATTTTTGTTACGTATTATTTTGAAGATAAGAATTAGATTTCAACATACAACCTCGATGAAAGATAATATTAATTTTTCTAAAAGTATGCTGCATCAAAATGTTTGAAAAATTGGAAATCTAGTTTGATAATTCTTGGGTGAAATTCTTTTTATATTTTTCTTGGTTCCTTCGGGAAATGATTTTTCCTTATTTAATCCGAGGTTACTGACGCGAAAGTCTAAAGCTCGAAGTACTCGCGCGAAAGTTCAGCAAACTTCGGCGATTTTTTAATTTCGATAGAGCGAAGCAAGGTATCGCGATTTCGCCGTGAAATTAATTCGAAAATATATCTGCACTCGGTGATTTGTTCGTTACAGAGAATAGTAATTCGGAAATCTTCTACCATAAAGTTAATGATATTTTTAAATCGGTAAATAGGAAATCGTGTGAAAATTC
>NW_027470877.1:0-31735 GCF_051020765.1 Lasioglossum baleicum | reverse complement strand
CACTTCGTCCAGTGGATTAGGTTTTCGGTAGATAATGTTTTCGGATAAAAGGATGACATTATAGCAATTGGTAGTGCTCTCCGACGATTTGCCTCCCTACTTTAATAACCGCGGCGAGCATTAAGGTCTCTATTGCCAATAAAATTCAGGGGATTTACGCCAGGAATACCTTGTTTGGCTCTAGGAATAACAGGATAGTTGTAGCGGTTGATCTTGAAGTTCGGTTCTCGAAGAAGGTGGTAACGTTGTGGAACGGTTTGACACTCGCTCTTCCAATTGGTTCACGAAATTAAGGTGCACCTTACTAAAATGAATACTAATTTGTTTCTATGGACTCGAAATTATTATCTCGATGCAGCGAGTTATATTCTCCGAAGGCAAGGGCTTCAGTAAAAAGAATGACTATATACCAATTGATAATGGTCTGTGACAGTTTGGCTCTCTACTTTAATACTCACACCGTGAATTATGGTGTCATTTGACTTTATAATTCAGCGGACTTGCTCCAGTAATGACTTGTTTGACTCTCGGAATCACAGGGTAGGTGAAGCTCTTGCCTTAGCTATGCGACTCTCCATGAAGATGGCAACGATGTCGAACGGTATAACTGTCGATCTCCTTACTCCTACATGAGGGTAAGGTGCTGTCGCTAAATTGAGTACTAATGAGTTTCACTAAACACGACGTTCTACGCTCCATACGGCGGGTCAGCTTCTCGGCCCGTAAGTCTTTCGGAAAGAACGTTTGACGATATATCAATTGGTAACGTTCTCACACGGCGTGACGCTCTATTCTAATATCTAATCCGCGAATTAAGGTATATATATTTCCAATAATTTTCAGCCGATTTACTACTGGAATGCCTGGTTTTAATGTCGGAATCCCAGGATTGGTGAAGCTATTGACTTAGCCGCTCGGCTCTCAAGGTAGGCGGTAACGTTCCTGAACGCTTTGCCTCTCGCTGCTGATATTTATACACAAACATATGGTGTGGGCCCGCTAAAATGTATATTAATATGTTTCCGTTAACACTAAGCAGGACACTCGCTACAGCGGGTTAGGTTCTCCGCAGGCAAAGTATTCTGTAAGAGAAATGACTTTCTTCGAATTGGTAATGTTCTCTGCCCGGCTGACGCTCTACATTAATATTCAATTCGTGAATTACTGTGTCTATCACAAAACATCACAGCGGATTTCCTCCCGGAGAACACGGTTTGACTCTTGTAATTTTGGAATAGGTCAAGCTATTGAATTAGCCGTTCGTCTCTCAAAGAGGTTGGTAACGTTCTCGAGCGGTTTGACCATCGATCATATAATTCATGCATGATATTAAGGTGCCAGTAACTAAAATGTATACTGATTTGTTCCTCTGATCACGAGATTATACTCTCGAAACGGCAGATTATCTTCTCCGAAGGTAAGCCTATCGGTAAAGTGTCTGAGTCTATACCAATAGGTAACGTCCTATAACAGTTTGACGATCTGCTTCAATATTCAGACCGTTAACTAAGGTGTCTACTGCTAATAATCTTCACCGGCCGTCTACCGGAATACCAGGTGTGACTCTCAGTATCGCTAATGCCTGCGACCGTCCGCGCAGGAGGTATGTTTTATAGTAGCATACTTTGACGGTGTAGAGGTAACGGCCACGGCCACCCGCTGGGACCGAGCGCAAAGCTGGCAGCTCCGCCTCCTCGTGGCCCCTGCCGGAAAGGAGTTTCCCAGGGGTAGTGCGGCCCCGGGGGCTCGGCTATATGAGCTGCCGACCCGTATGGGTAGGTCCAACTTGTCCACGATCCGATAATGATAGCAACATCTAAAGGATCTGAGTTGATTGATATCTATGTGAAGCCAGGCACGTGAGGGGTGGGTTTTTCCAAGTCCCGCATGGTTCCTGAGGTAGTGGTGGACTTGATTGTAGCCAATACTATCTGATCGCGCTAGCCGGTATGAGATTAAGCTCGAGGTACGGCGACGGACGCTTCGGCGGCCCATGATATATGTGCAACAATACTTGACAGTATCGCTGGATCGGTGAAGCTATTGACTTATATGTGCTATTCGCAAGTAAGATGGTAACGTTCTTCAACGGTTTGACTCTCGATGTTCTAAGTCATTCACGAAGCTAAGGTGCCCGTCACTTTAATGATTACTAATTCCTTTCTCTGAACACGACCTTATACTCACGATGAAGCCCGGTGAGGTTCACTCAAGGTAAGGACTTAGCAAAACGTTTGACTATATACAAATTTGTTACATTCTCAAAAGGTCTGACGCTCTACTTTAGTATTCATACCGTGAATTAGGGTGTTTATTGTCAATACTGTTCAGCGGATTACTCCCGGAGTACCGGGTATGAGTCTCAGAATCACATGACAGCTAAAGCTATAGACTTAGCTGTTCGAATCTGAAAGAGTATGGTAATGTCCTCGAACTGCTTGATCCTCGATTTCCTAATTCATACATGAAATTAAAGTACGGTTACTGAAATGTATAATAATTCGTCCACTGAAGACCATGATATACTAGCAATACAGCGGATTGGTTTTTTGCAGGGTAAGGTCTTCAGTAAAACGTTTGACTTTTTACCAACTGGTAACGCCCTCAACGGTTTAAGGATCTACTTTAATGCTCAAACCGAGAATAAGGTGTCTTATGCCAGTACTGTTCAGCTGCTTAACTTCCGGAACGCCTGGTGTGACTTTCGAAACCGCAGGGTAGGTGAAGCTATTGACTTAGCCGTTCGACTCGCAACAAAGGTGATAACGATCTCGTACGGTTTGGCACACGATCGTCTAATTCATACATTAAATTTAGGTGCCCGTCTATAAAATGTCTACTGATTTGTTCTTGCGTGAAAAGTAAGCAAGACTGTCTAAATAGCGGGTTTGTTTCTCGCAAAGCAAGGTGTTCAGTACATAGAATGACTTTTTGCTAATTGGTAATGTTCTCCGTCGGATTGACCCTCTGCTTTAATGTTCATACCCTGAATGAAGGTGTCATTTGACTTTATAATTCAGCGGACTTGCTCCAGTAATGACTTGTTTGACTCTCGGAATCACAGGGTAGGTGAAGCTCTTGCCTTAGCTATGCGACTCTCCATGAAGATGGCAACGATGTCGAACGGTATAACTGTCGATCTCCTTACTCCTACATGAGGGTAAGGTGCTGCCGCTAAATTGAGTACTAATGTGTTTCACTAAACACGACGTTCTACGCTCCATACGGCGGGTCAGCTTCTCGGCCCGTAAGTCTTTCGGAAAGAACGTTTGACGATATATAAATTGGTAACGTTCTCACACGGCGTGACGCTCTATTCTAATATCTAATCCGCGAATTAAGGTATATATATTTCCAATAATTTTCAGCCGATTTACTACTGGAATGCCTGATTATAATGTCGGAATCCCAGGATTGGTGAAGCTACTGATTTAGCCGTTCGACTCTGAACGAAGGAGGTCAGGTTCTTGATCCGTTTGACACTCATCCTTCTAATTCATATGGGAAATTAAGGTGCTCATCGCTATCATGGATACAACTTGGCTTCTCTGAACACGAAGTTATACTGACTATACGGCGTGATATCATATCGGTAGGTAATGTCATCTGCAGAAAGATTGATTCCTTACCAATTCGCATCATTCTAAGTCAGTTAAACTCGGGACATAAATATTTATACCGTTATGTAGGGTGTATGATGCCAATACTGTACCATAGATTGACTCCCGGAATTCTTGGTTTGAGTCTCGGAATCACAGGGCAGGTGATACTACTGGCCTAGCCGTGTGACAGACAAAGACGGTGGTTTCGTTGTCGATTGGTTTCGCCCTCGACATTGTAATTCATGCATGAAATAATGGAGCCCGTCACTATAATGTTCACTAATTTGCTTCTCTGGACACAAAGCTATACTCTCGATGAAGCCGGTGGGGTTTGTGGACGGTAATGCTTTCGGTAAGACGTTTGACCTTATACCAATTGGTAACGCTCTCAAACGTTTTGGCGTTCTAATGTAATATTCAAGCCGCGAATTACGGTGCCTATTGGCATAGTTCTTCGGCCGACTTTCTCACGTAATACCTGGTTTGACTTTCGGAATCACAAGATAGGTGAAGCTATTGACTTATCTGCTCCAATCTAAAGGAGGGTGGGATCGTTCTCGAAAGGTTTGCCTCTCGATAATTCTGTTCACTCATGAAAATAAGGTATGCTTCTACTATAATGTCTACTGATTTGTTTCCGTGAACAATAAGTAAGACGCTGACTGCAGCGGGTTAGGTTCAAGGAAGGTAGTGTATTTGGTAAAAAGAATGAATCTGTATGAACTGGTAATATTCTCCGACAGATTGACCTTCTCCCTTAATATTCATACCGTGAATTAAAGTGTTCATTGCAAAACTGTTCAGCGGATTTACTCCGGGAATACCTCATTTGGCTCATGGAATTTTGGAATAGGTGAAGCTATTGACTTGGCCGTTCGTCTGTGAAGTAAGGTGGTATCGTTCTCGAACGGTTTGACGCATCCATCTTCTTATTTATATATGTAGATTCGGTGCCGGTCACTAAAATGTATACAAATTTCTTCCTCTGAACTCCAAGTTATACTCTCGATATAATGTGATAGGCCTCGGATGGTAAGTGATACAGTAAATCATTTGATTTTATTCCTATTGGTAACGTTCTCAAACCGGTTGGCTCTGTGCTTTAATATTTATACCGTGAAATATGGTGTCTAATGACAATACTCTTCAGCCGATTAACTCCCGGTATACATGGTTTGATTCTCCGTATCACAAGATACGTGAAGCTGTGGACTTAGCCATTCCACTCCCAAAGAAGGTGGTATCGTTCTCTAAAATTTGGACCTTCGATCTTCTATTTCATACATGAAATTAAGGTGCCCGACCCTAAAATGTATATTAATTTGCTTCTCTGTACACGAGGACGTACACTCGATACAGCGCGTTAGCATCAAGCTTAGGCCATCTCTAAAGGGTTCTTCCGCGGCATGACTCTCAACATTGTTATTCACTCTCCGAAATAGGGTATATAGTGCTATACTGTGCAGCGGATTTACTCGCGGAATACCTTGTTTGACTCTCAGAATCGGAGGATTGGGGAAGCTATTGACTTAGCCGTTCTATTATCAAAGAAGCTGGCAATTGTCTCGAACGGTTTGACACTCGATATTTTAATTCATACATGAACGTAAGGTGGCATCACGAAAATGTATTCCAGTGTGTTTCTCTAAACACGAAGTTATACCCTCGTTACGGCGGGTTAGCTCCTAACAAGGTAAGGCTTTCTGCAAAACGTTTGACTTTATAGCAATTGGTAACGTTCTCACACGGGATGAAGCTCTATTTTAATATTCAAAGCGTGAATTGTGGTGTCTATTCCCAATACTGTTCAGTGGATTTACTGATAGGAATACCTGGTTTGACCCTCGGAATCACATGATAGGTGAAGCTAGTGACTATGCTGTGCAACTGTAAAAGATGATGGCAACTTTCTGGAACGTTTCAATCCTCGATCTTTATAGCTCATACATGAAATTAAGGTGCCCGTGACTAAAATGCCAACTAATTCGCTTCTACGAACACGAAGTTACACTCTCCATACTGCGGGATAGCTTCTTGAAAGTAAGATGTTCTGAGAAAAGTTTGACTCTATACCAATAGGTGACGTGCTACATCGATTTGACTGGGTACTTTAATATTTATACCGTGAAATAGGGTATTTAATGATCATACTGAACAGCTGATTTACTCGCTGAATACCTGGTTTGACTTTCGGAGCCGTTCGTCTTTCGCAGAAGGTGGTAACGCTCTCGAACGCTTTGACTCTCGGTGATGATAATTATTCACATGCATGTGGTGTTCGTTCGCTAAAATGCCTTCCAATTTGTTTCCGGGAACATTAAGCAGGACACTAGCTACAGCGATGTAGATGCTCGGAAGGTATGGTATTCAGTAAATGGTATCACGTTATGCTGATTGATAATATTCTCTGTCAGTTTGACTTTCCACGTTAGTATTCATCCGCGAATTAAGGTATCTATTGCCACTACCGATCAGCGGGTTTACACCCGGAATGACTGGCTTGACCCCCGGAATCACAGTATTGGTGAAGGTATTGACTGATTTCAGAGACTCTAAAAGATGGCGCTAACGATCTGGACCAGGTTGCCTCTCGATATCCTTATACATCCATAAAATAATCGTGCATGTCACTAAAATGAGTACAAACTTGTTTCCCCTATAACGACGTTATACTCTTGATACTGCTGGATACGTTCTCGGAAGATAAGGTATTTTGTAAAAAGGATGAGTCTATAACAATTTCTAATGTTCCCCGACGATTTTACTTCCTACTTTAATGTTCATGCCGAGAATTTAGGAGTCCATTGCCAATGATGTACAGCGGATGTAATCCTAGAATGCCTGGTTTGACACACGGCTTCACCGAATAATTGAAGTTATTGACGTAGCTGTGCCATTCTCAAAAAAGATTGCTACGCTCATGAACGGTTTGCCCTCGATATTCCTATATATGCATGAAAATAATTTTTCCGTCTGCTAAACTATCTAACATTTTTATTACGTGAAAACTAAGGAACACAATCGCTGCATCGGTTTGGTTTCTCGGAAGGTAAGGAACTGGGTAAAGAGAATGACATTATTCGAATTGGTATCATTCTCCGACAGTTGGACTCCCTACACTAATATTCATACCGTGATGGAAGGTGTCATATTCCAATACTGTTTTGTGGATTTACTCCCGAAATGACTGGTTTGTCTCTCGGAATGACAGGATAGGTGTAGCTAATGTCTTTGTCGTTCGAGTATCAAAGGAGGTGGTATCGTTCTGGAACAGCCCGCCACCCGAATTTCTCATTCATTCCTGAAATTAAGGTGCCCGTCACTAAAATGTTAACCAATTTGTTTCTCTGAACACGGAGTAGTACCCTCAATATAGAGCGTTTGCTTCTCGGAAGGTACGGCCTACGGAAAAGTGTTGGACTATATTCGAATAGGTAAAGTTCTACTACAGTTTGACGCCATACATTAATATTCGAACAGTGAATGATAGTGCCTATTGCCCATACCTTCCAGCGGGTTTACACCGCCAATACCCGGGTAGACTCTGAAAAACGCTGGACAGACGAAGCTGTTAGCATAATTGTATGATTGTCAAGAAATGTGATGACGTTTTCGCACGGGTTGATCCATGATCTTCTTATTGATACACGTAATTAAGGTGTTGGTCATGAAATTGTACATTACATTGTTTCCGTGAACAAGAAGTTATACTCTGGATACAGCGGGTTATGTTCTCGGACGGTGAAGCGTTCGGTGAAAAGATTGACTGTAGCACAAAGGATGACGATCTACAACGGTTTGTCTCTGTACAATATAATTTATTCCGTGGAATAGACTGTCTGGTGCCAAAACTGCGCAGAGCGTTTACTCAAGGAATAACTGGTTTAAGTATCGGCAACATAGGATAGATTACGCTATTGGCATAGGCTTTTGATTCTCAAAGAAGGTGGTAACGTCCTCGATCTCTTTGACACGCGATCTTCTACTTCATGCAGGGAATTATGGTGCCCGTCGCTAAAATGTATTCTAGTTCGTACCCTTGAACACGCTGTTATACTCCCGATACAGCTGGTTATTTTTTCGGAGGGTAAGGCATTCGGAAATAACGTTTGACGATATCATTAGGATACGTTCTCACAAGGTGTGCCACTCTAATTTAATATTCAGTCCGCGAATTAACGTATCATTTGCCAATACTGTACAGCGCATTTACTCCAGGAATTTATCGCTTCACATTCGGAATCACAGGAGAGGTGAAGTTATTGACTTAGCCGTTCGTCTCACACTGAAGCTGGTAACGTTCTTCAACGGTCTGATACTCGATCGAAGTTTGACATACACCAATGGGAAATGCTGTACAACGGCTTGACGACCTGCTTGAATAACCAAACCGTCAATTAAGGTGCCCATTGCCATTAGTGTACAGCGGATTTACTCCCGGAATTCTTGCTTTGACTATCGGATTCACAGCATAGATGAAGCTATCGACTTAGACGTTCGACTCTCACGGAAGGTGGCAAAGTTCTCGAACGTTCTGGCCAAGGATCTTCTAATTCATGCACGAAACTATGGTGCTCGTCAGTAAATGTATACCAGTTCGTACCTCAGAACACGGTGTTATATTCCCGAAACAACGAGTCAGTTTTCGGAGAGTAAGACATTCTGCAAGAGCTTTGACACTATACCTATTTGTAATGTTCTGCAACGCCTTGACGGCCTGCTTTAATATTCAAACCCTGATTTGAGGCCATTAAGGCCAATAGTGTACAGCGCATTTTCTCCCGGAACATCTGGTCTGACTTTCAGAATTACAGGATATGTGAAGTTACTGACATAGCCATTTGAATCTCAAAGAAGGTGGTAACTTTCCCGATGGGTTTGACTCGCAATCTGCTTACTCATATATGACATTAAGATGCGCGTCACTAAAATGTATGCTAATTTGTTTCGCTGCACACATTGCTATACCCACGATACAGTGGCTTATGCTCTCGGACGGTAAGGCATTCGGTGAAGCGTTTTACTTTATAGCAAATGTAACGTTCTCACACGGTGAGACGCTCAACTTTAATAATCAATCCGAGAGTCGAACGGCTGAGTCAATAGCTTCATCTAAGTTGTGATTCCGTAAATCTGCTGAACAGTATTGGCAATAGACACCACAATTCACGGTTTGGATATTATATTATAGCGTCCAACCGTTGGAGAACGTTACGAATTCCTATAAAGCCAATCGTCTTACCGAAGAACGTATCCTCGGAAAAACTATCCCGCTGCATCGAGAGTGTAACATCGTGTTGAGGGGCACGAAGTAGAGCACGTTTTAGCGACGAGCACACTAATTACATGTATGAATTAGAATATTGGGTGCCAGACCGTTCGTGAGCGTTACCACAATCTGTGTGTGACGAACGGCCAAGTCAATAGCTTCAGCTATCCTGTACGTGCGAGAGAAAAGCCAGAAATTCCGAGAGTATATCCGCAGTATATTATTGGCAATAGATACCTTAATTCACATTATAAATAGTAATGTACACTTTCATACCGTGATAGAATGTCACCTACTTGTATAGAGACAAACCATTTACGGAATGACTAACATTCAGGGATGGTAACCCGCTGTATCGACAATATAACTTCGTGATGAGGGACACAAATTAGTATAAATATTAATGACGGGCATCTTAATTTTATATATGAAATGGAAGAGCTAGTGTCAAACAGTTCGTGAACGTTACCACCTTCTTTGAGAGTCGTTCGGATAAGTCAATAGCTCCACCGATACCTGTGATTCCGTGAGTCCATCCAGGTATTCCGGAAGGAAATCTGCTGAACAGCTTCGTCAGTAGAAACATTAATTCACGATATGAATATTGAAATAGAAAGTCGCACCATGTGAGAACGTTACTATTTCCTATAAAGTCAAACGTTTTAACGAATGCCTTACCGTTCGAGGAGCTTACCTGTCGTCCCGAGAGTATATCATAGTGTGGAGTGAAAGAAATTATAATACGTTGTAATGATGAGCCCCATATGTTCATGTATGAATTAGAATATCGATGGTCAAACCGTTCGAGATCGTTACCACACTCTCTGAGAGACGAACGGCTACGTCAATAGCTTCAGCTACCCCGTGATTTCGAAAGTCAAAGCAAGAGTCCGGGAGTAATTCCGCTATACAGTATTGTCATCGTACACCCTATTTTGATGGTATAAATATTAGAGTCCAATGGCAAACCTTTGCAGGACGTTCGTATTGATATAGATCCAAACTGTATAGCAGAGGCCATACCTTCCGAGAAGCTGATCCGCTGTATCGACATTATATCTTCGTATTCAGAGGAGCAAATTAGTATGCATTTTAGTGACTGGCATATTAACTTCATGTATGAATTAGAAGATCGATGGCCAAACTTTTCGGCATGGATAAACACACTCGTTAAGAACCGAACGTCAGAGTCAATGTATTCACCAATGCTACGATTCCGAGGGTCAGTTCAGATATTCTGCGAGTAAATTCTTTTGGCAATATGGGCAACAGACACCTTAATTCACGGTGTGGATATTAAAGTGGAGAGTCATATCGTCGGAGGATATTACCAGTTCGAAGGCAGTTATTCTTCTTGCCGAATAGCATAACTTCCGAGAACCTAACCCGCTGCAGCGAGTGTCTTGATTATTGTTCACGGAAACAAATTAGTAGACATAGCAGCTGACGGACACCACATGTCCATGAATGAAGACATAATGGAGAGCCAAACCGTTTGAGAACGCTACCACGCACTTTGAGAGACGAACGGATAAGTCAGTAGCTCCACCCACCCTGTGATTCCGAGAGTGAAACCAGGAAATCTGTGAGTAAATCCACTGATGAGTATTGGCAATTGTCACCTTCATTCTGGGTTTGATTATTAAATCAGGCCGACAAGCCGTTGAAGAACATTACCTATTCGTGTAGGGTCAAACTTCTTACAGAATGCCATACCCACCGAAGAGCTGCGTCGGGAGTATAGCAACGAGTTTAGAGGTACAAACTAGTATACATTTTAGGGGCGAGCACCTTAAATTGATGCATGAATTAGACCGTCGAGAGCCAAACTGTTCTAGACCGTTAACACCTTTTTTGGAAGTCGAACGGCTAGATCAATAGCTTCACCTATCCAGTGCTTCCGTGAGTCATATCAGGTAATACGGCAGTAAATCCCCTGATCTGTATTGCCAATAGGCACCATAATTCTCGGCATGAATATTAATGTAGAGCGGCATACCGTAGGAGAAGTTTACAAATTGGTATCACGACAAACTTCCTACCGGACACCTTACTTTCCACGAGCCACACCCGCTGAATTGCGGGTATAACATCGTGTTCGGAGAAACCAATTATTATACATTTTAATGACGGGAACCTTTGTTTCATGTTTGAATTGGAAGCTCGCAGGTCAATCCCTTCGAGATCGCTATCACCTTCCTCGGGAGTCGAGCGGCTTAGTCAACAGCTGCAACTATCATGCGGTTCCGAGGGTCAGGCCAGGCATTCCGAAAGTCAATCCACTGTGCGGAGTTACCAATGGACAGGTTCATTCACGGTATGAATATTAAAGTTCAGCGTCAAACTTATGTAGAACATTACCTATTGTGATAGTGTTCAAATTTTTCAGAAGGCCTTACCTTCCGAGAGCCGAACCCGGTGTATCGAGAGTATAACTACGTGTTCATAGTAGAAAGTTTGTATGCATTGTAGAGACGGGCACCATAATCGCATGAATGAATAAGGCGAATGCGACGCCATCCGTTCGAGAACGTTATCACGTTTCATTAGAGACGAACATATAAGTCAGTACCTTCACCGATTCTGTTATTCTGATAGTCAAACCAGGTATTCCGGGAGAAAATCCGCTGTACACTATTTGCAATGGACACCTTAGAGCGCAGTTTGAATATTAACGTACAGAGTCAAGCGATTGGTGAACGTTACACATTGGTATAAAGTCAGAAGCTCTACTGACGGCCCTACCATCCGCGATGCTAACTCGCTGTTTCAAGAATATAACTTGCTGTTCAGTGAAGCAAATTAGTATACAATTTAGTGACTGGCACTTTAGTTTCATATATGAATTGCAAGATCAAGGGTCAATCGTTTCGGCAACGTTACCTCTTTGTTTGAGTGTCAAACGGCTAAGTCAATAGCTTCAGCTACGCCGTGATTCCGAGAGTCAAACCAGGTATTCCGGAAGAAAATCTCCTGCGCATTATTGGCATCATACAGCCTATTTCAGGGTATAAATATTACACTCCTGATTCAAACCGTTGTGGATCGTTACGAATTGGTACAGAGTAAAATTTTTGCCGAATCCCTTGCCTTCCTGGAATGTAACTCGCTGTAGCGAGAGTATGACTTCATGTTCGGAGAAGCAAATTAGTATACATTTTCGGCCTGGGCACCTTAATTTCATGTATGAAGTAGGAGATTGAGTATCAAAACTATCGCGAACCCTACCACCTTCTTTGAGAGCCGAACGGCAAAGTCATTAGCTTCACATATCCTGCGATTCCATGATTCAAACCAGGATTTCCGGGTGTCAATCCGCTGTATAGAATTGTCAGTAGACACCTCAATTGACGGTTTGAATATTTATGCACGCCCTCAAGCCATTGTATAACATTAAATATTCGTGTAGGATCAAACTTCTTACTGAATGCCTTACCCATCGAAAAACTGACTCGCTGTATCGAGAGTATAACACCGTGTTCAGAGGTGCAAGCTGGCATACATTTTAGCGACGCGCACCAGAATTTCATGAATAAGTTAGAAATCTAGGGGCAAGCCGTTCGAGTACGTTAGCACCATCTGTGAGAGTTGAACAGCTATGTCCACAGAATCACTTACCATGAGGATAAGAGAATCAAAGTAGGTATTTCGGGAGAAAGTCCGCTGAAGAGTTTTGGCAATAGACAACTTAATTCGCGGATAGAATATTAATGTAGAGCGTCAAAGCGTTTTAGAGCGTTGACAATTGGTATGAAGTCAAACACTTTACCGATCGCCTTACCTTCGGAGATGCTAACCCGCCGTTTCGAGAGTATACCATAGTGTTCAGAGAAGTAAATCAGTATTCATTTCTGTCACGAGCGCCTTAACTTCATGCATGAATTAATAGATCGAGGGTCAAATCGCTAACGAATGTTACCACCATCACGGAGAGACGAACGGCTACGCCAATAGTGTCACCTATCCTGATATTCCTAAAGTTGAACCAGGTATTGAGGGAGTAAATCTGCTGAACAATATTGGCAATAGACATCTTAAATGACGGTTTGATATTAAAGTAGTTCGTCAAACCATTTGAGACCATTACCAATTTGTTTAAAGTCAAACGTTTTACAGAATACCTCGCCCTCCTAACCCGTTGTTTCGAGAATATAACTTCGTGAACAGAAAAACAAATTATTGTAAATTTTATTGACCGGCACCATAATCTCATGCATTATATAAAAGATTGAGTGTCAATTCTTTAGAAAACGATACCACCTTCTTAGGGAGTCGATCGGCAAAGTCAACAGCTTCGCCGGTACTGCGATTCCGAAATTCAATCCATATATTCCGGGACCAAATCCGCTGAATAGTATTTTCAATTGACACCTTAACTCACGGTATGAATATGAAGGTAGGGAGTCAACCGGTTTGAGAACATTACCATTTCGTATAAAGTCAAACCTCTTTAGAATACCTTACCTGCGGAGAACCTAACCAGCTGTAGCATGTGTCCTGCTCAATGTTCGCGGAATCATATTACTATGCAATTTAGCGGACTGACACCACATGTTTATGTGTAAATATCAGCTTCGAGAGGCAAAGCGTTCGGGATTGTTACCGCCTTCCTGGAGTGTCGAATGACTAGGTCAATAGCTTCAACTATAATGTTATTCCGGGGACGCAACCAGGTAATCTGAGAGTAAGTCCGCTGAATAGTATTGGCAATTGACAACTTAATTCACAGTTTGAATATCCAAGTAGTACGTCCATCCTTTCGGGAACGTTTCCAACTGGTACAAAGTCAAACGTTTTATCCAATAACTTATCTTCCTAGAACCAACACTGAACTAGCTATTGTCTATCTTAGTGTTGAAAAAAACAGATTACTAGATATTTTAGCAGACGGTCAACATAATTGCATGTATGAATTGGAAAATCCGGAGTCAATGCGTTCGAGAACGATATAACCTTCTGTAAGAACCGAGCGGCTAAGTCAATGGTTTCACATATTTTGTTATCCGTTGGCTATGCCAGCCATTCCGGGAATCAATCCATTCTGAAGTATTACCGATGGACATATTAATTCACGGTACGAATATTGATGTCGATCGTGAAACCCTTCGAGAACGTTAGCACTTGCTATGTAGTTGAAGCTTACACAGAAGATCTTCCCTTCCGAGAAACAACATCCACTGTAGCGAGAGTATAAAATCGTGCTCAGAGAAACAAATTTGTATGCATTTTAGTGCCGGTCCCCATAATTTCATGTATAAAACTGAAGATCGAGCGTCAAATATTTGGAGAACGTCTCCCACTCCATGAATGGTCGAGCGGCTAAGTAAATAGCTTCACGCATCCTATGATTCCGAGAATCAAACCAGGCATTACGGCAGTAAATGCGCTGGACAGTATTAGCAATCGACACCTCAATTCTCGGTATGACTATTAGAGTACAGAGTCAAAACCTTGTAGAACGTTACCTATTGCTACAGAGATGAACGTTCTACCGAACACATTACACTACGAGAAGCTAACCGCTGTATGGTGAGTATAACTTCGTGTCAGAGAAGCTTATTAATATCAACTTTAGTGACGGGCACCTTAACTCCATGAATGAATTAGAATGTCGAGTGTGAAACGGTGCGGGAAGGTGACCGTCTTGTTTGAGGTTCGAACGGCTAAGTCAATATTTTCATCTATCCTGGTATGTCGAGTGTCAGTCCAGGTATTCTGGGAGTATGTCCGCTGAACAGCTTTGGCAATAGACACCTCAGTTCACAGTCAGCATATTAAAATAGAGCATCAAACCATTTAAGAACGTTACCAATTGCTATAATGTCAAACGCTTCACGGAAGACCATACCTTCCGAAAAAATAACCCGCTGTACAGAGAGTATAACTTCGTGTTCACAGAGAGAAACTAGTACTCATTTCAGTGACGGGCGACATAACTTCATGTACGGATAAGAAGATTCATTACCAATCCCTTCGACAACGTTACCACCCTCTTTGATGTTCGAACGGCTAAGTCTACAGCTTCACCTATCCTGTGATTCCGAGAATCATATCAGCTAATACAGGAGTAAATCCGCTGAGGAGTATTGGAAATTGACACCTCAGTTCACGGTATGAAGATTACTGTAGACCGTCAAACCGTTCTAGAGCATTACCAAGTGGAATATAGCCAAACTTTTACCGGATACCATGCCTTCCATGAACCTACCCCGCAGTAGCAAGTATAGTTCATGCATAGTTCACACGGGTACATATTAGTAGAATTAGTAATAGGCGGACTCCTTATTTTCATGTTTGAGTAAAATAATCTGCATTTAAATCCATGGAGAACATTCCCACTACCTTTGGGAGTTTAACGACCAAGTCAATAGATTCACCTACCCAGTAATTCAGATAGCCAAATCAGTTATTCCGGGAGTGAATCCGCTGTTTAGTATTGGCAATACACGCCTTAGTTCACGTTTTGAATATAAAATCAGCCAGTCAAGCCGTTTTAGAGCGTTAGCTATTGGTATAGAGTCAAACATCTTACCCATGGCCCAACCGTCGGAGACGGTATCATGCATAACCGAGAGTATAACGTCGTGTTCAGAGGAAGAAATTAGTGAACATTTTTGTGACAGGGACCATAATTTCATTATGAATATGGAGATCGATCGTCAAACCGTTCGAGAAAGTTACCACATTCTTTGAGATTTGAACGGCTAAGTCTATAGCTTCATACATCCAGTGATTCCGAAAGTCAAACGAGTTATTTTGTGCATAATTGCACTTTACAGTATTCGCAATAGATACCTTAATTCGCGGATTGTATATTAATATAGTACGTCACACCGTTGTAGAACGTTTCATATTGGTATACTGTTAAACATTTTACCGAAGGCCGTACCTTTTGAGAACATGTCCCGATATATCGAGAGTATAAGTTCGTGTGCAGAGACGAAAATTAGTATACATTTTCGTGACAAGCACATTAATATCTGGTATGAATAAGAAAATCGATAGTAAAACCTTCCAACAACGTTTACACCTTTCTTGCGAGTCGCACAGCTAAGGCAATATCTTCACGTATTCTGAGCCAAATTCCAAGAGCCAAAGAAGATATTCCGTGAGTATATTCGGCGAACAGTATTGGCAATAAACGCTTCACTTCACGGTATGAATATCAAAGTTGGGAGAAAATCTGTTCGACAACGTATCCAATTGCTATACAGTAAAACGTTTTACCGAAGGCCTTACTTTCCACCAACGTAGCTCGCTGTATCGAGAGGGTAACCTCGCGTTCAGAGATACAGATTAGTACACATTGTAGTGCGGGGCACCTTAACATCATGTAAGGATATTATGATCAAGTGTCAAACCGTTGGAGAACGTTACTACCTTTCTTGTGTGTCACACAGAGCTTAGTTAATAGCTTCACCTATCCTGTGATACCGAGAGTCACAAAAGGTACCCCTGGAGAAAAGCCGCAGAACTGTTTTGCAGTAGACACCATTATTCACGGTATGAATGTTGAAGTACAGAGTCCAACCGTCGGAGAACATAACCAAATGGTATAAAGTCATCCTTTATGACCAATACCTTGCTTTCCGAGCAACAAACCCGTTGCAGGGTGTGTCTTGTTTACTGTCCACGCACAAACAAATCAGTAGATATTTTAGAAGTCGAAAACCTTATTTTTAGTTATGAATAGAATAATCTAGAGCAAAATCGTTCGAGTATGATCCCAACATCTCTGAGAATGGAACGGCGAAGTGAACAGCGACACTCGTGCTGTGTTTCCTAGTGCTAAGCCAGGTATTCGTGGATTGAATTCGCTGAACGGTATTGGCAATGGACACACTACTTCAATGTTATGAACATTAGAGTACAGAGTCGACACGTTGTAGTACGTTCCCTGTTGTGATCCTGGTTTGATTCTCCAAATCACTAAGTAGGTGAAGCTTTTGACTCCGCCATTCGGCTCGCAAAGAGGCTGGTAACGTTCACGAATGGGTTGACCCTCGATATTTTAATTCATATATGACGTTAAGGTGCCCGTCACTAAAATATGTACTAATTTGCTTCGCTGAATATGAAGTTGCACTCGATTTAGTGGGATATTTTCACAGACGGTATGGTATTCAGTAAAAAGATTGCCTTTATACCAATTTGTAACGTTCTCAACCGGTCTTACGTTCTCAGGTAATATTCAAACCGTGATTTAAGGTGACTATCTCCATCACTGTATTGCGCATATACTTTCGGAACATCTGGTTTCACTGTCGGCATCGCAGGACACGTGAAGCCATTGACTTAACTTCTCGAACGTCAAAGAAGCTGGAAACGGTCTTGAACGGTTTGACCTTCGATCTTCTAATTCAAGCACAAAATCAGTGTGCTGGCCTCGAAAATTGTCCACTATTTCGTACCTCTAAACACGGTGTTATAGTCTGGATGCAGCTGGTCAGTTTTTCGGAGGGTAGGGAATTCTGTAAGAAGTTTATTCCTACACGAATACGTAATGTTGTATATCCGCTTGAAGGCCTGCTTTATCACTATTCCTACCAGGACCGGTCAAATGACCGTTTTTTAATTTTCAATTGGAATTTCATACATTCAACGTAACTGAATCGCCTTCAAACTTTACGATCTTTCCTCATATATATGTATGATACATTTTTCTACATGCACTTATTTTTTTATTGTTTATTTTCTGAGAAATATTTGTAGTCTGTCTTACCTACCACGTCCGGTCATTTGGCCGGTAATACGATTTATACATTTTTGTAATAGTTTCTCTCTAAGACTTAATGCAAAAACTATAAAGACGTTACAAACGAAAGGTAATGTAGTTGTGGCACGATTTTATCCGACAAGTGCCTTCCAGAAAATGGTTTACGGCACTTCCATGTGTTTACAGATCTCGCTCGACTATCGGGTTAGCGTTGTTTATTTGCTTGATTGATATCTGATATGGTCCTTACCCTCGAATGTTCTTACGCCATCTTATGTACGATAACATAAAATGGCTTCTAGCTGAAGGAAATTTATAGACGTTTTCTCACGAATTCAAATCAGTATAGTCTTGCGACACGAACAGAGTGCATCGAAACGTGAAGTCACAAAGAGCATACTTGGCAGTCTTTTATTATTATTTCGTAATATTTTATGTCGTATTACGTGTTATAAGTGCAATTTTCAGAGTAGTGAGCAAGACTAATAATACGACGCAGTAAGTTTCACATTTTACCTTTTATTCATTTTTTCATCTACTTTGATATACATTTTCATATTTTAGTTTTTATTTCCTCCGTTAAATATTTGCCCCAAAATATCAAGACGTTTGCGGAGTGCGAATGTATTGGGTTGTCCGCAAAATTCGTGCCGGTTTTCGGTAGGTAGCGTGCGAGACCTGCCTGAATATATCACCACTATTGAAAACAAATGACACGTGTACATATTCTAAAAGTGATAACTTTAGCCATTTTGGATGATAGTTTGGTTACGATTCGTTAATTTTTATCATTTTTATACGTCTTAGAATATGGTGGTAAATAAAGTGCATTACAGGCATTTAATGCTTTTCTTTCTCCGAAAGGGCAAAAATGCCACACAATCGGGAAATAAGATATGCGCTGTTTATGGTGAGGATGCTGTAGCCGAAAGAACTGTGCGGAAGTGGTTTGCTCGGGTTAAAGCCTGGAAATTTCGACCTTGAAGATCATGAACGCCCAGGTAGGCCGTCCACCACAGACGAAGATATGATTAGAACAGAAATCGAGAATAGCCCATGCTCAACATTACGTCAATTATCAGGAATACTTAATAAATCAAAATCAGCTATCCACGATAATACTGTGAAGCATGGCTATGTAAACCGTCTTGATGTATGGGTTCCGCACGATTTAACAAAGAAAAATTTGTTAGACCGCTTCTCCATTTGCGACTTGCTTTACAAGCGCAACGAGGGGACGCCATTTCTGAAGCAATTAGAGACGGGGGATGAAAAATGAATAATTTATAAAAATGTTCAGCGCAAAAGGTCCTGGAGAAAGCGTGATGAACCATCTATAGTTACCCCAAAAGCCGGTCTTCATTTGAAGAAGGTAATGCTCTGTATCTGCTGGGACTGGAAAGAAATCCTATATTATGAGCTTTTACCAAATAATGAAACAATAGATTCGGCAAAGTATTGCTCTCAATTAGATAAATTGAATATATCGATTGAACAAAAACGTCCAGAAATTGCGAATCGGAAGGACGTCGTGTTTCATTAGGACAATGAGCGACCTCGTGTGTATTTGAGAACTCGGCAAAAATAGTTGGAGTTTGATTGGAATGTTTTACCCCATCCACCGTGTTCGCCAGACCTTTCGTCTTCGGATTTCCACATTTTCCGATCATTAAAAAATTACCTTAATGGAAAAAATTTCAACTCTTTGGTCGAGATAAAATCCCATTTGGACAATATTTTGCCGAAAAACCTGAGAGGTTCTGGAATGTCGGAATTCTCAAGCTGCATGAAAGATGGAGAAAGGTTGCGCCTCAGAATGGTACCTATATAACTTAATAAATGTATACCAATATTTAAATGAGCTGCGCCTTAGTTTTCCAAAAAATCGGCACGAACTTTCCGGACAACCCAATATTATTTGAGAGTATAAATGATATCGATGCAGAATGTTCTGAAGATGATCAGGAAATTCAGGATATGGAGAAAGACAATACGGAAAAATATGATCCATTTGAAACCGACTCGAAGACGGACGAGGACGAAGGGAATATTTCGAACGTACATAGACGACGAAAGAGAAAGAGATTTTTAGTTAGTTCCGATAGTGAGAATAAGGAAGAGGCAAGCGAAATTACGATGGTCGGAACTGTATGGCAGGAAGCAAAAATAGGGCCTAATCCTGGAAGAGCACCTGGTCATATCTTTAGCGAAACATCAGGTCCGGCTGGGTACAGTATACGTAATACTATGAAAGGCGAAGTCAGGACGGCATTTTCTGTGATAATTTATAAGAATATAATCGAACATATGAGAAAGTGCACAGAGGCAGAAGCATTTTGCTTGTTGGGATATAAATAGGTACAGTCTACTGCATAGTTATATGCATTTTTTGCAAGTATGTATGCACGCGGCGTATATGAGGCTAAGGATATAGATATATCACTTTTATTGAATAGAAAGTGGGGCCCGACTTTATTCTCAAATACTATGAGTAGACATGACTTTACGGAGATTATGAGATTTATTCGATTTGATGACAGAAATGAACGAAACGAACGGTTACAAACAGATAAATTCGCTATGATTTCCGAAGTTTGGTACAAGTTTATTGACAAGAGTCAAATTTGTTATAAAGCAGGTCGATATATTCCGATTGACGAACAATTGTTTCCAACGAATGCAAGGTGTAGATTCACTCAATACATCCCCAATGAACCGGACAAATTTGGACTAAAATTTAGGTTAATATACGATGTACGTTGCAAATATATAATAAACGGCTTTCCATATTTGGGAAAAGATGAAGGTAGAGGACCATCAGTTCTTCCTGGAGAGTTTGACACTGTTAAATTAGCAGAACTGTATGCAGGATGTGGAAAAAATATAACCACAGACTACGTCTTTACAAGCCAACATTTAGCAACAAAACTTCTAGCAAAAAAAACTTCGATTGTTGCGACAATTAGAGAAAATCGAAAAGAGCTACCAAAACTGGCAAAACTGAAAAACGACGACATGGCACTTTTCTTAATCAAACTCTGTCGCTGAAATAATTGTATGTTGACAATTTACAAAGCCAAACCAAGAAAGAAAGATCAAATTTCCAGTTCAACGCACAGCTCCGTACAAGATGAAGAAAATGACAACCGAACACCGGAGACGATTCAATTGTATAATAGCACCAAATTTGGCGTAGATGTGCCCGATCAAATGGCCAGAAATTATTCGGTAAAATCTAAATCTCGGATATGGCCTTAACAAGTATTTTTTAATATCTTGGATTTAGCCGGGATAAATGCATTGGTGTTATGTAAAGAAACTTCGGGAGGAGAAATTACAAGACAGGAATTCCAATTCGCAGAAGAACTTACCATCGAATACCAACAAGAGCTCGGCAGTGAAAATCAACTATAACAAATCGCATGATCAAATACAGGTTCCCGTGAACGGAAAACATGTCAGGTAAGGTATTGTAAACATAATAAGACGTTAAATATCTGTCTAAAATGCATAAAGTTCGTATGCGGAAAATGTACAGGTCTGAAGCCCATTTGGAAAAATGCAACGAAAAAGAATAAAATGTAAATTATGTACTCTTGAATAAGAGAAAATATATTTTTATACTGATAAACTGGCTGTTGGTCAGCACTCAATGTTGAAAAATATAAGTTGTGAAAGACCGCTCATTTGACCTGCCGCGGTAGGAATAGGTATACGTGAAATGTTGGTAGGAATGGTGTTAATACTGGAACCGTGAACTGAGGTGTCCAATGCCTATTCTGTACAGCGCATTTACTCTCGGAAAATCTGGTTTGACTCTCGTAATCACAGGACAGGTGAAGCTATTGACTCAGCCGGTCGACTCTCAAAGAAGGTGGCAACATTCTGGGTGCGTATTGCAAATAGACACCGTAATTCACGGATTGATTATTAAAGTAGAGCGTCACACCGTGTGGGAAAGCTACATTTGCTATAAAGTAAAACGCTTCGCCGAATGCCTTACCGTCGGAGAAGATAATCCGCCCTATCGAGAGTATTGCTACGAGTTTAGGGAAATACATTAATACACAATTCAGTGACAGCAACATAAATTCATGAATGAATTATATTATCGAGGGTCAAACCTTTCGGGATCGATACCACACTCGTTGAGAACCGAAAGCGTTTGTCAATAGTTTCACCTATCCTACGATTCCGACTGTCAAATGAGGTATTACGGGAGTAAATCTGATGAACAGTATTGGCATTGAACACCCTGTTTCGCGGTATTAATATTAATGTAGGCAGTCATACCGTCGGAGAACATTACCAAATCGTTTGGAGTCATGCCTTTTTTATATACCTTACCTTCCTATATCCAATCGTGATGTGGCGGGTGTCCTGCTTAATGTAAACAGAAACAGATTAGTGCGCATTTTAGGGGACGGACACCACATGCCTGTCTACAAATATCAATATCGATAGTTAAAGCGTTCGAGATCGTTACCACCTTCTTTGAGAGACGCACAGTTAAGTCAATAGCTTCACTAATGCTGTGATTCGGAGAGTCAAACCAGGGATTCCTGAATTATATCCGCAGGACGGTATTGGCAATAAACACCTCAACTCATTATATGAATATTAAATTACAGTGACAGGCCACTTGCGAACGTTACCAATTAATATTACGTCATATTCCTTACCAGATACGTTTCCCTCCTAGAACCGAACCCGCTGTGACGAATGTCATGCTTAGTGCTCACGGAAGCAAATTATTAGACACTTAAGCAGACGGTTACGTTATTTTCATGAATATATAGGAATATCGAGGGCAAACCGTTCGAGAATGTAGCCACCATCTTTGCGAGTGGCACAGCTACGTCAATACTTTTGTCTTTCCTGTGATACAGATAGTAAATCCAGGCATTCTAGGAGTATATCCGCTGTACAACATTGGCAGTAGACACCTTAATTCACGGTTTGAATATTGACGTAGAGCGACAAACCATTTGAGAGAGTTACCAGTTGGTTACCAAACGTTTAAAGAAGGCTTTAACATCCGAGAATAACACCGGCTTCACTGAGAGCATAACTTCGTGTTCAGAGAAAGGTGTTAGTATTCATTTCAGTGACGGGCACCTTATCTTCATGCATGAATTAGAAGATCGAGTGTGAAACTGTTCGATGACATTATCGCCAACTTTGCATGTCGCACATCTAAGTCTGTAGCTGCAGCTATCCTGGGATTCCGAGAGGCAAACAGGTATTCCAGGAGTAGATGCGCTGAATATTGATGACACTAAGCACCTCACCTCACAGTATGAATATTAATGCACAGAGTCAAACCGCCGTGGAGCTTCACCAATTGGTATATCGTCATATTCCTTACCGGATACCATTCCTTCGTAGGGCACAACCCGTTGTATCGAGGGAAACAAATTTAGTACAGGGAAACAAATTAGGAGACATTTTAGCAGACGGCCAGATATTATCCAAGTATGAATAGCAAAATCGTGAGTCTAACTGTTGGCGAACGATCCAACCTTCCTTGAAAGTCGCCCATCTAAGTCAATAGTTTCACCTACCTTGCGATTGCGGGAGTCAGACCACGTTGTCTAGGAGTAAACGCGCTGAGCAATGTTAGCAACGGGCACCTTAATTAACGGCATGAATATTATGGTTGAGATTCCAACCGTCGGTGAACATTACCAATTGGTATAAAGACATACTTTTTAACCTATACCTCACTTTCCGAGAACGCAAGCGGCCGTAGCGATTTTCTTTCTTCCTGTTCAGAGGAACGAACTAGTAGACATTTTAGAAGACGGGCACATTATTTTCATGTGTGAATCGAATAATTAGGTGTCAAATCATTTCAGAACGTTATCAGCTTCCTCGAAAATCGCACATTTAAGACAATAGCTTCGCCTATCCTGTGATTCCGAGAAACAATCCAGGTATGTCAGGAGTAAATCCGCTGTACAGTAATGGCAATGGGCACCTTATTTTGCGGTTGGTAATTTAAAGTAAAGCGTCGAGCCTTTTCGGAACGTTACAAATTTGTATAACATCATACTTTATGCAGGATACATTACGTTCCGAGAAAATACACTGCTGTATGGTGGGTGTAACTTTGTGTGCAGAGAAACAAATTGGTAGAAATTTTAGCAGACGCGCACCTCAATTTCATGTATGAACAAGAAGACTGCATGTCAACCCCACGAGAACGTTGCCACCTTCTCTGAGAGACGAACGACTAAGTCAATAGCTTCACCTATCCTTTCATATCGAAAGTCAAACCGGGTATTCCGGTTGTAACTGCGCTGAACAGTTTTGTCACTGGTCACCTTAATCAACGGATTGGATATTAAAGTGGAGGGTCAAACCATCGGAGAACATTACCAGTTTATATAAAGTCAATCTTTTTACAGAATAACTTAACGTCCGTGAACCTAAGCCGCTGTATCAAGAGCATAACTTCGTATACATGGAAGCAAATTAGTTTACATTTTGGTGACGGTACCCTTTATTTCAAGTGTGAATTAAATGATCGGGGGTTAAGCAGTTCGAGGACAATACCTTCCATTCTTGAGCGCCGAACGGCCAAGTCAATAGCTTCATGTCTCCTATGATTCCGAGAGTCTAATCAGGTATTCCGGGCGTAAATCCGCCGTACAGTATCGGCATTAAAACCCTACGTCCCGGTATAAATATGAATGCACAGTCACACAGTTGAACAACTTTACCTATGGCTATGGATTCTAACTTTTCACCGAAGGCCGTACCTTACGAGAAGCTAATCCGCTGTATCGAGAGTGTAACTTCGTCGCCAGGGAAGCAAAATATTATAAACTTTAGTGACGGGAAACTTAATATTATCAATGAATCAGAAGATCGAGGGACAAACGGTTCGTGAACGTGACCAACTTCTTTGGGAGTCGCACAGCTATGTCAATATCTTCACCTATTCAGGGATGCCGAGACATAAACCAGGCATTCTAGGAGTACATACGCAGAACAGTATTGGCAATACATATCTAAGTTCGCTGCAAGAGGATTAAAGTAGGGAAACATACCGGCGGAGAACATTACCAATAGTCCTAAAGTCATTCACTTTACAGAATATGTCACCTTCCGAGAACGTATCCCGCTGCAGCTAGAGTGTAACTTCGTGATAATAGAAACGGATTAGTATACATTAGAGTGACGGGCAGTTTAAATTCATGTTTTCATTAGAAGATCGAGAGTCAAACCGTTCTAGAACGTTACTACCTTCTGTGAGAGTCGAACAGCTATGACAATAACTTCACCTATCCCGTGATTCCGAAAGTCAAACCAGGTATTCCGGGAGCACATCCGCTGGACATTATTGGCAATAGACAGCTCATTTCGCAGTACGAATATGAAGATAGAGCGTCAAACTGTTAAGGAGCTTCATATTTTAGATTAGAGTCACACTTTTTACCGAAGGCCATACCTTCCGAGAAGCCCAATCCGCTGAAGCAAGTGTCTTGCTCAGTGTTCAAGGTAGCAAATTAGTAACATTTACTCGTGGAATACATGGTTTGCCTCTTCGAATATTGGAGTACGACAAGCTATGGACTTAGCCGTACAATGAAAATATCCACACAATGAATTAGTGTGCCTATTGCCAATATTGTTCAACAGATTTTCTACTGGAATACCTTGTTTGACTCTCGGAATAACAGGACAGGTGAATCTATTGGATTTGCTGTGCGACTCCCAGAAATGGTGGTAACGATGTGCACCAGTTTGATCATCGTCCTTCTAATTCATAGATGAAATGAATGTGTCCGTGCGCTAAAACGTCTACTATTTGGTTTCCCTGAACCCGAAGTTATACTCTCGATACTGCGGCTAATGTTCTCGGAAGGTATGGTGTCATGTAAGGAGTATGACGTTATACCAAATGGTAACGTTCTGCAGCGGATTGACTTTGTACTTTAATATTCATACAGTGAGTTGAGGTATTTATTGCCAATGCTTTTCTGCGAATTTACTCTTGGAATTCCAGATTTGCCTTTCGGGATCACAGGATAACTGCAGCCTTTGGCCTAGGCGTTCGACTCTCAAACGAGGTAGTTAGGCTCACGAATAGTTTGACGATATAACTTCTAATTCATACATCAGAACAAGGTCCCGGTTACTATAATGTATACTGATTTGTATCTCTGATCTCGAATTTATTCTGTCGATGCAGCGGGTCAGGTCCTCGGAAGGTACGGCCTTCGGTAGTTGGTTTGCCACTATACCATCTGGTAACGTTCTGAAACGGTTTCACGTTGTAATTTAATATTCAAACCGCGAATTGACTCCCGTCATACCTGGTTCCCGTATCGGAACAGCAGGATACGTGAAGCTATTCACTTAGCCGATCGACTACCAAAGAAGGTGAGATCGGTCTCGAACCGTATGACTGTCGATTTTTCTATTCATACACGACAGAAAGGCGTCCAGCTGTTATAATGTTTACTAATTTGTTTCGCTGAACACAATGTTATACTCAGGATACAGCGGGTTGTGATCTCAGAAGGTATGGTTTCCGGTAAAAGGTATTTCGTTATGCCAATTGGTAACGTTTTCGAACGGTTTGACACTCTACCGTAATATTGAAACTGCGAACTAAGGTATCTATTGCCAAAACTCTTCAGCGGGCTTACGCCCATAATACCTGGTTTGACTGTCGGTATCGCATGATACGATAAAATAATGACATAGCCGTTTGTTGCTCACAGAAGGTGGCAACGTTCTCGAATAGTTTGACACTCGATATTCTAATTTAAACATAAAATTATGGTGCTCGACTCTAAAATAAATACTAGCACGAACCCCTGGACATGGTGTGATACTCTCGACGCAGCAGGTCAGATTCTCGGATGGTGAGGTAAAACTGTGTGATGTTTATCCCTCCTCGAGTGGGCAACGTTATACAACGCTTTGACGGCCATCATAGATTTTCAAACCGTGTATTGAAGTGTCTATTGCCAATACTGTACACCGCATTTACTCCCGGAATATCTGGTTTGACTTTCGGAATTTCAGGATATGTGAAGCTATTTACTTAGCCGTTCGTCTCTAATAGTAGGTGGTATCGTTCTCGAACCGTTCAACCACCGATCTTGTAATTCATGCACGAAATCATGGTGCTCGTCACTAAAATGAACAGTAATTCGACCCACTGAACAAGATGTTATATTTTAGATACAGCGGGTTAGTTAATCAGAGGGTAAGATATTCGGTAATTCGTTTGACTTTACAGCAGATGGTATTGTTCTCAATCAAATTGACGCTCTACTTTAATATGCAAACCGTGAATTCAAGTGTCTGTTAAAATATAGGTTACGTTAGAAATACTCCAGGAATACCTGATACGATTCTCGGAATCGCATGGTAGATGAAGCTCTCGGAAGGATAGGTATTGGGTAAAAGGGATGACTTTATACCAATTGGTAATATTCCCCGACGGTTGATCACTCAACCTTAATATTCATGTCGTGATGTATGGTGTCCTCTGCCAATACTGTTCCGTGGATATACTTCCGTATTACCTGATATGGCTCTTCGAATCCCTGTATATGTGAAGCGATTGACTTAGCCGTCCGTCTTACACAGAAGGTGGTAACGTCCTCGCACGCTTCGACTCTCTATCTTCTGATTCCTGCTTGAAGTTATGGTTATCGTCACTAAAATGTATACTAGTTCCTCCCACTGAACAACACCTTATTCCCTCGATACAATGGGTAAGATCTTCTGCGGATACGATCTTCTGTATACCGTTTGATTTTATAAAAATTGGTAACGCTGACAAAAATCTTGATGTTCTACTTTAGTATTCAATCCGTGAATTAAGGTGTCTATTGCCAATACTGTACTGCGGCTATACTCCCGAACCACCTGGTTTGACCCCCAGAATCACAGGATAGGTGAAGCTACTGACCTAGCCTTTCGACTCTCAGAGAGGGTGGTATTGTTCGCGATCGGTTTGACCATCGATATTCTAATACATACATGAAATTTAGGGTGCCGACACTAAAATGGATTCTAATTTCTTTCCCTGATAGCGGAATTATACTCCAGATACAGCGGGTTATCTTCTGTGGCGGTAAAGTTTTCGGGAAAATGTTTGACTTTGTAGAAATTGGTACGTTCGCAAACAGTTTGACCCGCCACTTTAAAATTCATACCTCGAATTATGGTGTCTACTGCTAATGCAGTTCAGCGCATTTACTCCCGGAATACCTGGTTTGACTCTCGGAATCACAGGGTAAGTGAAGCTATAGACTTAGCCGTTCGACCTTCAAAGATGGTGGTATCTTTCGCACACTCGGTCTTCTGTTTTATGCATGAAATTAAGGTGATCGTCACTAAAATGTATGCTCATTCGTCCCTTTGAACACGCTGTTGTACTGTCGATACAGCGGCCTAGGTTTTCGGAGGATAAGGTCTTCGGTGAATCATTTGACTCTATACCAGTTGGTGACGTTCTCATACGGTTTGACGCTCGATCCGCTTATTCATGCCTGAAATTAAGGAGCCCGCCACTAGAATATAAACTAATTTGTCGTTCCGATCGCGAAGGTATACTCTCGATGCAGCGGGTTTTTTTTCGGAGGGTAAGGTCGTCGCTAAAATGTTTGACATTATACCAATTGGTAACGCTCTTAAACAGTTTGACGCTCTATATTAATATTCAAACTGCGAAATAAGGTGTCAACTCCAAATTCTGTTTAGAGGACTTACATCTCGGTTTTCCTGGGTTGACCCTCGGAATCACGGGATAGGTGAAGTTATTCACTTGGCCGTTCCGCTCTCAAAGGGGGCGGTAATGTTCATGATCAGTCTGTGTTACGACCTTCTAATGCATACACGAAATTAAGGTGCCCGTCACTAAAATGTCTACTAATTTGCTTCTCGGAACACGAAGTAATGCCCTCAATAAAGCGGGTGTGCTTCTCGGAAGGAATGGCCTACGGTAAAAAGTTAGACTGTATACGAATGGGTAAAGTTCTACAATGGCTTGACCTCCTGCTATAATATTCGAACAGTGAATGATGGTACGGCAGATCGAGCAACACTACTGTATGGTCTCCTTTAATTTCTTAAGTCATGATTTTGAACCGCAAGCAATTCTTTCTCATTTTTATATTTATATATAAATACTGCAATTTACTGTTATGATCATTACAATTTTTTAGCAATTGTCTATTGTTAGTTGAAAAAATTGTATTTCTGAATACAAGTGTCTTTTGAACTAGTTCAGTGCACGTTTATGACATTATTTTGTTAAACTTATTGCTATTTTAAATGATTGCCTATATACGTACCTAAGCTTCCGGTGCGACACGAATGGATTGTAGTTGCAGTTGCCTTCGGTATATCGGAACAGCACTGCTGGATGATCCTCGTCAATTTGATTACCTCTGATTTGGTTCCGTATGGATTTCATCCCAGTCTTCCATTTATATATGAATCATGCAATTTTCTCTTGGGATACCTTCGATTTTTTCCATAATTTGCAGTTTGTAATTTCAGATACTTGTATTTCCTAGTAAAGGTGTCCTTGCAAATAGTTGAGTGTAGGATTATAATATTATTTTGTTATATTTATGGATACTGTACATGATTATCTGTATATGTACCTACGCTTCCAGAGCGACACGCCTGGAGCGGGCAAGTAGTTGTGTACGGTGGATAGGCGCGAGACTACTATAAGGTATTGGTTAACTTCTTTAGCCTTGATATTGTACCGTATGCACTCTTTCGCTGTTTCCTATTTATTCTGACATATTGTCATTTACTGTTATAATATTTTCGAATCTTTTCAAAATTTCTAATTTGTAGAATCGAAAATTGTATTTTATGGGAATAGTGTCCTTGGAAATGGATGAGTGCACCATTATGAAAATATTTCGATAAATTTGTTCCTATTTTATATGATAGTCCGTAAATGTACTTACGTTTCCGGAGTGACACGGCAGGACTGGTCTTGTAGTTGCGTAGGGCAGATCAGAGCGGCATATTGGATAATCTTCGTTAATTTCTGTAACCATGATTTTACTCCGCATGAATTCTTTACCAATTTTCTCATTTATTTATACATTCTGTTATTTACTGTTATGATATTTTCTATTTGCTTCGAAATTTTCAATTCTTTCTTTAAGAAATTGTATGTCCTATTAAAAGTGCCTTTGGAATCAGTTGTGTACATATTTGTGACAATATTATGTTAAATTCTCTCTATTTTATATGATACATTGTATACGTACCTACGTTCGGGCACGGTACGATTGTAGTGGTCTTGTAGTTAGGTACGGCAGATTGGAGCAGCATAATGGATTGTCCTCGTTCATTTCTGTAATCCATGATTTTAAACTGTATGCATTCTTTCCCAATTTGTCCATTTATTTTATACGTTCTTAAATTTACTGTAATGATATTTCAGAATTCTTTTTTCTAATTTTCAATTTCGATTGTAAAAAATTGTATTTCCTGCTAAAACTGCCTTTGGAAATAGGTGTGTGTACGCTTATGACATTATTTTGTTTAACTGACTGTTATTGTGTATGATTGTCAGTATACGTACCTAAGCTGACGGAACAACACGACTGGAGTGCACTTGCAGTTGCGTTCGGTACATAGTAGCGACTCTACTGTATGATTGTCGTTAATTACTCCAACCTCGACATTGCATTGTATGCATTTTTTTCCATTTTTCCCTTTACTTGTACAAACTGTAATGTAGTGTTATGATATTTTCTATTTTTTTCGCAGTATTCAATTTGCATTTAAAAAATTGTGTTTCTTAGTAAAAGTGCCTTTTGGAATTAGTTGTGTGAACGCTTATGACATTATTGTGTTAAATTCTTTGTTATCTTTTATGATTTTCTGAATACGTTTCTTTGCTTCCTGAGCGTCACGAATAGATTGGTCTTGCAGTATCATTCCGCACATGGGTGCGACACTACTGCATGATTTTCGATAATATATCTATCCATGACACTGTACCGTATGCATTGTACCCCAGTCTTCCATTTATTTATACATGCTGTAACATACTGTTATGATATTTTCAATTTGTTTCAAAATTTATCACTTTTATTTAAAAAAAACTTGTTTACTAGTAAAAGTGTCATTGGAACGTGATGAGTCTACGCTAGTGACAGTATTTTGTTAAATATAATGTTATTTCATATGATTGTCTGTATACATCACTACACCGTTCGTCCGACACGACTGGCGAGGTCTTGTAGCGTCTGACAGAACGGAGTGACCCTGCTATATGGTCTTTGTTAAATTCTTTAACCTTAATGTTGTACCGTTTGCAATCCTCCGCAGTCATCTATCTATGCCTACATGATGTAGTTCACATTTATATTTTCCATGTTTCTCAAAGTTTTCCATTTCGTTTCAAAAAACTGTCTTTCTTAGTAAAAGTTTCTTTTGAATTAGGTGAATTTAGGTATATGACAATATCATGTTGAATTATCTGTTATTTTATATGATTGTCTGTGTGCGTACCTACGCTGCCAGATCTACACGACTAGAATGGTCTTGTAGTTGCGTACGGCATATTGGGGCGTCACTACTGGATGGTATTTGTTGATTCCATTATCCATGATTTTGTATCGTATGCATTCTTTTGCATCTTCGTATTTATTTCAGCATTCTGTAATTTAATGTTATGATATTTTAGTTTTTTTTTTTTTAAATCTTCAGCTTCTTGCATAGAAAATTGTGCTCCATAGAAAAAGAGTCCTTGGAATTAGTTGACTGTACAATTATGTCAATATTTTGTGAAACCTATTCGTTATTTTATACGCTTGTCACAATACGAACCTACGAAGCCGATCGACATGGCTGGAGTGGTCTTGTCGTTACGTACGTAAGATACGACATATTTCATGGTCATCATTATTTCCTTTAACCATAATATTGTACCGTACGCATTCCTTCGCAGTTTTCTATTTATTTACAAATACTATAATCTACTGTTATGATATTTTCCATTTTCTTCGAAACTTGCAAGTTTTATTTTAAAAATTGCATTTCTTTCAGGAAAAGTGCCTTGTGAATTAGAGGAGTGCACATATGTGACAATATGCTGCAAAACACATCACTATTTTATATCACTGTCTGTATACGTACCTA